>NC_045971.1:49716853-49857173 GCF_010909765.2 Amblyraja radiata
GGTTAGTGTGTGTGTGTGGGGGGGTTAGTGTGTGTGGGGGGGGTTAGTGTGTGTGGGGGGGGTTAGTGTGTGTGGGGGGGTTATTGTGTGTGTGGGGGGGGGGTGACCAAAGCCCACAACAAGGCCCGAAGCCTTCAACACAGGCCCGAGGCCTGCAACACAGGCTCTGAGGCCCAGAACTTGGGCCAAATCAGAATCAGAATTTATTCGCCAAGTATGTTTTGCAACATACGAGGAATTCATTGGCCAGGTCAGTCATACAATTAAAAGCAACAGATGCAAAAACACATTTTAATATGAACATCCACCACAGTGACTCCCAAAGATCTTATAGCGGAGCAAGATGGGTTACTCTCATGCAAAGGACGACAGATGGCACAATGGGCTAAGTGTTCGGCTGGCAACCTGAAGGTGGCCGGTTCGAATCCTGCTTGGAGTGTGTACTGTCGTTGTGTCCTTGGGCAAGACACTTCACCTACCTTTGCCTGGGACTAGAGACGGAAATTAGCTACTGATTGGCTACAATCTCGCATATTTACATGCAAATGTTCATTAATATGCACTGTCCCTATAAAAAAATTAAAAAAAACAAAACCGTGTAGTTCGCTCATGGGCGGATTCATGGTGATTATAGAACTCATTTTAGCGACCAGCCCCCGCCATCTTGTTCCGCCATCTTGCTTCCGGCCAAAGATCGGATCTTTGTTTCCGCAGCGGGGAGAGGGAGTGTGGGGCCCGGTTACTACAAAATCAACTCAAACACTGCTTGTGAGCCATTTAAAAATAAATGATTTAAAAAACATTAAAAAAGACAATTACCAGTCAAATTTTATTCTTGACAAGAAGTATGAACTGACAGAATTATGAATCTAACCCTATATCACACACACAAACTGTTGCCCCGCAACATTGATTACACTGCGAGTCGGGTCGGGTCAGGTAGGCTCCGGTTACTAAAATGGGCGGTGAAAAATGTCCAGGATCCCCTCCGTAGCTACTACACGTCAGCCCATTGTATTTCGCAGGAGTAGCCCATCTTGCTCTGCTCTAAGATCTTTGACTGTGCCTATAACCAAAGATCTTAGAGAGCTGCTCTAAGATCTTTGCTACAACTCCCATGAGGCCCCGGGGAGTGGTTCCCGTATTGATCGCTTGTACGTTTCCAAGGCCGATGTCTCTTGTGTATCGGCGGCCTCCATGCGGCTGGTGCCACCGCTGCCTGGTGCGAGTGGACTTTATCCCTGCACGCACACAGGCAGGACCATGTATTAGCATTTTAACAACCAGCTGCTTGTGGATCGCCGACTGCGGGATTCGTTCAGGAAGTTCTGGGTGAAGTGGAGAGTGCGCAGGGGCGTTTCCTTTCCCTAAGGCAGTGGTGGGACGTGGGGAAGGTCTACGTCCGTCTGTTTTGCCAGGACTATGCGAGGGGGTCGACCAAAGGGCGGGACTCCGACATCAGACGGCTTGAGAGAGAGTTGCTCGTCTCGGAGGCTCGCCTGGATCGGACTGGTGGGGTACATGGAGAGGTAATGACAGGGCAGGTACATGGACAGGTAATGACACAGGGCAGGTACATGGACAGAGGTTGACACAGGGCGGGTACATGGACAGGTAATGACACAGGGCAGGTACATGGACAGGTAATGACACAGGGCGGGTACATGGACAGGTGTAGACACAGGGCAGGTACATGGACAGTTACATACACAGGGCAGGTACATGGACAGTAATGACACAGGACAGGTACATGGACAGTTAATGACACAGGGCAGGTACATGGACAGGTGTTGACACAGGGCGGGTACATGGACAGGTAATGACACAGGGCAGGTACATGGACAGGTAATGACACAGGGCAGGTACATGGACAGGTGTTGACACAGTGCAGGTACATGGACAGGTAATGACAGCAGGGTGCTCCAGCTCCACCTGCTATGAACTGATCCCTCGTGCAGCCGCTGGGCTCTGGAGGGGTGGGAGTTGTGCTCTTTGCTCTGAGCTCACTGCGTTCCTCAGCGGCCACAACAGACATCAATGAGAGAACATCGCCAGCTTGCACAACCAGATCACTGCCTGTGACACCATCCTGTAGGTAGGTGGGTGCGGGCACAGCCCCGGGGAGAGGGGGTGTGGGGCCCGGGGAGAGGGGGTGTGGGGCCCGGGGAGAGGGGGTGTGGGGCCCGGGGAGAGGGAGTGTGGGGCCCGGGGAGAGGGGTGTGGGGCCCGGGGAGAGGGAGTGTGGGGCCCGGGGAGAGGGAGTGTGGGGCCCGGGGAGAGGGAGTGTGCGGCCCGGGGAGGGGGGGGGGTGGGGCCCGGGGGGAGGGGGTGTGGGGCCCGGGGAGAGGGAGTGTGGGGCCCGGGGAGAGGGAGTGTGGGGCCCGGGGAGAGGGAGTGTGGGACCGGGGAGAGGGGGTTTTGGGGCCCGGGGATGAGGATTGTGGGCCCGGGAGAGAGAGTGTGGGGGAGAGTGTGCGGCCCGGGGCAGCGGGATGTGGGGCCCGGGGAGAGGAGTGTGGGGACCGGGAGAGGGAGTGTGGGGCCCCGGGAGGAAGTGTGGGGCCCGGGGAGAGGGGGTGAGTGTGGGGCCCGGGGGAGCGGGAGTGTGGGCCCGGGAGAGGGAGTTGTGGGGCCCGGGAGAGGGGGTGTGGGCCCGGGGAGAGGGGGTGGGCCCGGGAAGAGGTGAGTGTGGGGCCCGGGGAGAGCGGAAGTGTGGGGCCCGTGTGGAGAGAGATGGAGTGTGGGGACCGGGGCACGAGGGGGTGTGAGCGGCCCGGGAGAAGGAGGGAGTGTGGGGCCCGGGTGAGAGTGAGTGTGGGGCCCGGGGAGAGGGAGTGTGGGGCCCGGGAGAGGGGGTGTGGGGCCCGGGGAGAGGGAGTGTGGGGCCCGGGGAGAGGGAGTGTGGGGCCCGGGGAGAGGGAGTGTGGGGCCCGGGGAGAGGGAGTGTGGGGCCCAGGGAGTGTGGGGCCCGGGGCAGCGGGGTGAGGGGCATAGGAGGGGGGGGGAGACATTGTAGTGTGGGGGCAGGCGAGGGAGTGCCGGGGGGTGTGGGGTTAGGGCCTATTGTGTGAAGTTGCGGGGAGGTTTACAATGTTTCTTATTTAATGTCCCTTGTCTAGTCTGAAATAAAGTTCATCATTGGATCAGAAGAAATATAATTGTGTGTGTTATATGATTATATACATTTATATCACATTCATGTATGTGTGTTTATAAACATTTTATTCTCTAACAAGAATTAACAGAATTATGAACTAACAGAATGATGAATCTAACCCTATATCACACACAAAAACTTTCCCCGCAATGTCAATTACCCTGCGAGTCGGGTCGGGTCGGGTCGGTTCCGGTTACTACAAAATCAACTCAAACACTGCTTGTGAGCCATTTAAAAATAAATGATTTAAAAAACATTAAAAAAGACAATTACCAGTCAAATTTTATTCTTGACAAGAAGTATGAACTGACAGAATTATGAATCTAACCCTATATCACACACACAAACTGTTGCCCCGCAACATTGATTACACTGCGAGTCGGGTCGGGTCAGGTAGGCTCCGGTTACTAAAATGGGCGGTGAAAAATGTCCAGGATCCCCTCCGTAGCTACTACACGTCAGCCCATTGTATTTCGCAGGAGTAGCCCATCTTGCTCTGCTCTAAGATCTTTGACTGTGCCTATAACCAAAGATCTTAGAGAGCTGCTCTAAGATCTTTGCTACAACTCCCATGAGGCCCCGGGGAGTGGTTCCCGTATTGATCGCTTGTACGTTTCCAAGGCCGATGTCTCTTGTGTATCGGCGGCCTCCATGCGGCTGGTGCCACCGCTGCCTGGTGCGAGTGGACTTTATCCCTGCGCGCACACAGGCAGGACCATGTATTAGCATTTTAACAACCAGCTGCTGGTGGATCGCCGACTGCGGGATTCGTTCAGGAAGTTCTGGGTGAAGTGGAGAGAGCGCAGGGGCGTTTCCTTTCCCTAAGGCAGTGGTGGGACGTGGGGAAGGTCTACGTCCGTCTGTTTTGCCAGGACTATGCGAGGGGGTCGACCAAAGGGCGGGACTCCGACATCAGACGGCTTGAGAGAGAGTTGCTCGTCTCGGAGGCTCGCCTGGATCGGACTGGTGGGGTACATGGAGAGGTAATGACAGGGCAGGTACATGGACAGGTAATGACACAGGACAGGTACATGGACAGGTGTTGACACAGAGCAGGTACATGGACAGGTAATGACACAGGGCAGGTACATGGACAGGTGTTGACACAGGGCAGGTACATGGACAGGTGTTGACACAGGGCAGGTACATGGACAGGTAATGACACAGGACAGGTACATGGACATGTGTTGACACAGGGCGGGTACATGGACAGGTACATACACAGGGCAGGTACATGGACAGGTAATGACACAGGGCAGGTACATGGACAGGTGTTGACACAGGGCGGGTACACGGACAGGTACATACACAGGGCAGGTACATGGACAGTAATGACACAGGACAGGTACATGGACAGTTAATGACACAGGGCAGGTACATGGACAGGTAATGACACAGGGCAGGTACATGGACAGGTAATGACACAGGGCAGGTACATGGACAGGTAATGACACAGGGCGGGTACATGGACAGGTGTTGACACAAGGCAGGTACATGGACAGGTAATGACAGCAGGGTGCTCCAGCTCCACCTGCTATGAACTGATCCCTCGTGCAGCCGCTGGGCTCTGGAGGGGTGGGAGTTGTGCTCTTTGCTCTGAGCTCACTGCGTTCCTCAGCGGCCACAACAGACATCAATGAGAGAACATCGCCAGCTTGCACAACCAGATCACTGCCTGTGACACCATCCTGTAGGTAGGTGGGTGCGGGCACAGCCCCGGGGAGAGGGGGTGTGGGGCCCGGGGAGAGTGAGTGTGGGGCCCGGGGAGAGGGAGTGTGGGGCCCGGGGAGAGGGAGTGTGGGGCCCGGGGAGAGGGAGTGTGGGGCCCGGGAGAGGGGGTGTGGGGCCCGGGGAGAGGGGGTGTGGGGCACGGGGAGAGGGAGAGGGAGTGTGGGGCCGGGGAGTGTGGGGCCCGGGGAGAGAAGGAGGTGTGGGGCCCGGGGAGAGGGGGTGTGGGGCCCGGGGAGAGGGGGAGTGTGTGGGGCCCGGGGAGAGGGGGGGGGTGTGGGGCCCGGGGAGAGGGGGTGTGGGGCCGGGGAGAGGGGGTGTGGGGCCCGGGGGTGGTGTGGGGCCCGGGGAGAGGGAGTGTGGGGCCCGGGGAGAGGGAGTGTGGGGCCCGGGGAGAGGGAGTGTGGGGCCCGGGGAGAGTGAGTGTGGGGCCCGGGGAGAGGGAGTGTGCGGCCCGGGGCAGCGGGATGAGGGGCCCGGGGAGAGGGAGTGTGGGGCCCGGGGAGAGTGAGTGTGGGGCCAAGGGAGAGGGAGTGTGGGGCCAAGGGAGAGGGAGTGTGGGGCCCGGGGAGAGTGAGTGTGGGGCCCGGGGAGAGGGAGTGTGGGGCCCGGGGAGAGTGAGTGTGGGGCCAAGGGAGAGGGAGTGTGGGGCCCGGGGAGAGGGAGTGTGCGGCCCGGGGCAGCGGGGTGAGGGGCCCGGGGAGAGGGAGTGTGGGGCCCGGGGAGAGTGAGTGTGGGGCCCGGGGAGAGGGAGTGTGGGGCCCTGGGGAGAGTGAGTGTGGGGCCCGGGGAGAGGGAGTGTGGGGCCCTGGGAGAGTGAGTGTGGGGCCCGGGGAGAGGGAGTGTGGGGCCCGGGGAGAGTGAGTGTGGGGCCCGGGGAGAGGGTGTGTGCGGCCCGGGGCAGCGGGATGAGGGGCCCGGGGAGAGGGAGTGTGGGGCCCGGGGAGAGTGAGTGTGGGGCCCGGGGAGAGGGAGTGTGGGGCCCGGGGAGAGTGAGTGTGGGGCCCGGGGAGAGGGAGTGTGGGGCCCGGGGAGAGTGAGTGTGGGGCCCGGGGTGAGGGAGTGTGCGGCCCGGGGCAGCGGGGTGAGGAACCCGGGGAGAGGGAGTGTGGGGCCCGGGGAGAGTGAGTGTGGGGCCCGGGGAGAGGGAGTGTGGGGCCCGGGGAGAGTGAGTGTGGGGCCCGGGGAGAGGGAGTGTGCGGCCCGGGGCAGCGGGGTGAGGGGCATAGGAGGGGGGGAGACATTGTAGTGTGGGGGCAGGCGAGGGAGTGCCGGGGGGGGGGGGGGGGGGGGTTAGGGCCTATTGTGTGAAGTTGCGGGGAGGTTTACAATGTTTCTTATTTAATGTCCCTTGTCTAGTCTGAAATAAAGTTCATCATTGGATCAGAAGAAATATAATTGTGTGTGTTATATGATTATATACATTTATATCACATTCATGTATGTGTGTTTATAAACATTTTATTCTTTAACAAGAATTAACAGAATTATGAACTAACAGAATGATGAATCTAACCCTATATCACACACAAAAACTTTCCCCGCAATGTCAATCACCCTGCGAGTCGGGTCGGGTCGGGTCGGTTCCGGTTACTACAAAATCAACTCAAACACTGCTTGTGAGCCATTTAAAAATAAATGATTTAAAAAACATTAAAAAAGACAATTACCAGTCAAATTTTATTATTGACAAGAAGTATGAACTGACAGAATTATGAATCTAACCCTATATCACACACACAAACTGTTGCCCCGCAACATTGATTACACTGCGAGTCGGGTCGGGTCAGGTAGGCTCCGGTTACTAAAATGGGCGGTGAAAAATGTCCAGGATCCCCTCCGTAGCTACTACACGTCAGCCCATTGTATTTCGCAGGAGTAGCCCATCTTGCTCTGCTCTAAGATCTTTGACTGTGCCTATAACCAAAGATCTTAGAGAGCTGCTCTAAGATCTTTGCTACAACTCCCATGAGGCACCGGGGAGTGGTTCCCGTATTGATCGCTTGTACGTTTCCAAGGCCGATGTCTCTTGTGTATCGGCGGCCTCCATGCGGCTGGTGCCACCGCTGCCTGGTGCGAGTGGACTTTATCCCTGCACGCACACAGGCAGGACCATGTATTAGCATTTTAACAACCAGCTGCTGGTGGATCGCCGACTGCGGGATTCGTTCAGGAAGTTCTGGGTGAAGTGGAGAGAGCGCAGGGGCGTTTCCTTTCCCTAAGGCAGTGGTGGGACGTGGGGAAGGTCTACGTCCGTCTGTTTTGCCAGGACTATGCGAGGGGGTCGACCAAAGGGCGGGACTCCGAGATCAGACGGCTTGAGCGAGAGTTGCTCGACTCGGAGGCTCGCCTGGATCGGACTGGTGGGGTACATGGAGAGGTAATGACAGGGCAGGTACATGGACAGTTAATGACACAGGGCAGGTTCATGGACAGGTGTTGACACAGGGCAGGTACATGGACAGGTAATGACACAGGGCAGGTACATGGACAGGTGTTGACACAGGGCAGGCACATGGACAGGTACATACACAGGGCAGGTACATGGACAGTTAATGACACAGGGCAGGTACATGGACAGGTGTTGACACAGGACAGGTACATGGGCAGGTACATACACAGGGCAGGTACATGGACAGTAATGACACAGGGCAGGTACATGGACAGTTAATGACACAGGGCAGGTACATGGACAGGTGTTGACACAGGGCAGGTACATGGACAGGTACATACACAGGGCAGGTACATGGACAGGTGTTGACCCAGGGCAAGTACATGGACAGGTGATGGCACAGGGCAGGTACATGGACAGGTAATGACACAGGACAGGTACATGGACAGGTGTTGACACAGGGCAGGTACATGGACAGGTAATGACACAGGGCAGGTACATGGACAGGTGTTGACACAGGGCAGGTACATGGACAGGTAATGACAGCAGGGTGCTCCAGCTCCACCTGCTATGAACTGATCCCTCGTGCAGCCGCTGGGCTCTGGAGGGGTGGGAGTTGTGCTCTTTGCTCTGAGCTCATTGCGTTCCTCAGCGGCCACAACAGACATCAAGGAGAGAACATCGCCAGCTTTCACAACCAGATCACTGCCTGTGACACTATCCTGGAGGTAGGTGGGTGCGGGCACAGCCTCGGGGGCACTGCCACAGTGATACTGGCAGGGTTGTGGCTAGCGACTCCACTGGGCTGCTCTTGTAAGGAGGTCCATGAGGATGTTGCCAGGACTAGAGGGTGTGAGCTGTGGGGAGAGGTTGAGTAGACTGGGTCTCCATTCCATGGAGCGCAGGAGGATGAGGGGAGATGTTATAGAAATGTCCAAAATCATGAGAGGAATAGATCGGGTAGACGCTCAGGCCAACAATGTCCTATCTACCCTAGTCCCACTTGCCTGCGCTTGGTCCATAACCCTCCATTTAGAACAAAGACGTGGAAACATTTTTCTCACAGAGTGGTGAGTCTGTGGAATTCTCTGCCTCAGAGGGCGGTGGAGGCCATCCATTTCAAACCCCGACCCACCCTAAACCTACCCACACAGCCCTGACTCCAACATCATGATCACGTGAGTGGCCGGAAAGTGCCACCCACTACCCACCCACCCCCGACACACACCCTCACCCACCCAGTATCCCGTTCTACCTTCTCCCCAGATCCCTTGACTCCGCTATCTTTAAGAGCCCTATCTAGCTCTCTCTTGAAAGTTTCCAGAGAACCGGCCCCCACCACCCTCTGAGGCAAAGAATTCCACAGACTCACACCTCTCAGGGTGAAAAAGTGTTTCCTCATCTCCGTTCAAAATGGCTTACCTCTTATTCTTAAATTGTGGCCCCTGGTTCTGGACTCCCCCAACATTGGGAACATGTTTCCTGCCTCCAATTCCCTAACAATCTTAAATGTTTCAATAAGATCCCCTCTCACCCTTCCAGAGTGTACAAGCCCAGCCGCTCCATTCTATCAACATATGACAGTCCCGCTATCCCGGGAATTAACCTCGTGAACCTACACTGCACTCCAACCTCTCCCTACAGCTCACACCCTCTACTATTTTGAAGAGCGAGCTAGATAGGGCTCTTAAAAATAGCGGAGTCAGGGGATATGGGGAGAAGGCAGGAACGGGGTACTGATTTGGGATGATCAGCCATGATCACATTGAATGGTGCTGCTGGCTCGAAGGGCCGAATGGCCTGCTCCACTCTCTGTGTCTCTGTCTATCCTGTACAACAGGTGAGACACAGGTACGGCCTCTCTCTGTCACTGACCAATACCAGGTTGGAAATACAGGTGTGGCATCTCTCTCTCTCTGTAACTTCTCTACAATGGAGGCACGGTGTAGCAGCGGGTAGTGCAGAATGTCATCAGTTGCCACCCATTGGTTGGCGTTCGCGGGGTAAAGGTCAAGGGATCAGCACTCCACTGCAAAGGGTTGACTGTTCTGCTTGTCGTTTGTGCAGGCCGTTTCGAAGATCAGGGAGTTTATTCTGCAGAAGATCTATTCATTTCGCAAACCCATGACCAACTACCAGGTTCCTCAGAACGCACTGTTGAAATACAGGTATGGCACCTCTGTGTGTGTGTGTGTGTCTGTCCTGTACAACAGGTGAGATACAGGTACGGACTCTCTCTGTCCCCGTCAGGTAACAGAACTGAGGTACAGGTAAGTCATCTCCCTATCTTAAAAGATTGTTAAGGGCTTGGACACGCTAGAGGCAAGAAACATGTTCTCGATGTTGGGGGAGTCCAGAAGCAGGGGCCACAGTTTAAGAATAAGGAGTAAGCCATTTAGAACGAAGACGAGGAAACACTTTTTCTCACAGAGAGTGGTGAGTGTATGGAATTATCTGCCTCAGAGGGCAGTGGAGGCAGGTTCTCTGAATGCTTTCAAGAGAGAGCGAGATAGGGCTCTTAAAAATAGCGAAGTCAGTGGATACGGGGAGAAGGGGGTACTGATTGGGTATGATCAGCCATGGTCACATTGAATGGCAGTGCTGGTTCGAAGGGCCAAATGACCTACTCCTGCATCTATTGTCTATTCTCTATTGTCTGCCCCATACAAGACGTGAGATACAGGTGCCACATCTCTCATATTCCCCCTCAACTCCATCCAAGGACCCAAACAGTCTTTCCAGGTGAGGCAGAGGTTCACCTGCACCTCCTCCAACCTCATCTACTGTAACCGCTGTTCCAGGTGTCAACTTCTCTATATCGGCGAGATCAAGCGCAGACTCAGCGATCGTTTTGCTGAACACCTCCGCTCAGTCCACCTAAACCTACCTGATATATCGTTGGCTCAGCACTTCAACTCCCCCTCCCATTCCCAATCTGACCTTTCTGTCCTGGGCCTCCTCCATGTCAGAGTGAGCAAATTAGAGGAACAGCCCCTCGTATTTCGCTTGGGTAGTTTACGCTCCACCGGTGTATGAACATTGACTTCTCTAACTTCAGATAGCCCTTGCTTTCCCTCTCTCTCCATCCCCTCCCCCTTCCCAGTTCTCCCACTAGTCTTTCTTTCTCCCACTACATTCTTTCTCTGTCCTCCCCTGACATCAGCCTAAAGAAAGGTCTAGACCCGAAAAGTCACCCATTCATTCTCTCAAGAGATGCTGCCTCACCCTCACTGAGTTACTCCAGCATGTTGTGTCTGCCACATCTCTCTATCCCTGTCACGAGAACTGAGGTACAGGTAAGTTATCTCTCCGTCCCTGTCCTGTACCTGGCTGAAATACAGGTGCTGCCTCTCTGTCCCTGTCCCATATCAGGACTGAGGTACAGGTGACACATCTCTCTGCCCCTGTCCTGTCCCAGGACTGAGATACAGGTACAATGTCTCCCATACTGGGGCTACAGTACAGGTGCATCATCACCTGCCCACACCCCACTCTGCCTGTTTCACCTCTGCATTGATAATTGCCCTGTTGCCCCACTCCCCCCTCATTACCTGTTCTCCTTCTCCCTCACCCGCACTGCCTGTTCCCCTCCCCCCACTCACTACCTCGTCTCCTATGCCCCACTCCCCCCCACCGCCCTCTCTGCTCCCACCCGTACTGCCTGTTCCCCTCCCCCCGCTCACTACCTCGTCTCCTATGCCCCACTCCCCCCCCCCCCCCCCCCCACCGCCCTCGCTGCTTTCACCCCCACTGCCTTTTCCCCTCATAAGGTCATACCTTCCCCATCATGGTCTGGTTTAGTTCAGCCACCAAGCACGACATCCGGTGGCTGCAGCGAATCGTCCGATCAGCAGAGAAGGCTGCAACCTTCCCTACATTGAGGAACTGTACACTGCAAGGGCCAGGAAGCGAGCGGGTAAGATCATCTCTGAATTCTCTCTGAAGAAGGGTTTCGGCCTGAAACGTTGCCTATTTCCTTCGCTCCATAGATGCTGCTGCACCCGCTGAGTTTCCCCAGCAATTTTGTGTACCTTCTGAATTCTCTCACCCTGGCCACAAACTCTTTGAATCACTTCCCTCTGGAAGGCGACTCCGGACTGTCAAAGCTGCCACAGCCAGACATAAAAACAGCTTTCTTCCACGAGCAGTAGCTCTACTCAATAACCAAAAGTCTGTAGCCTCCGTTTGCTCTGGTATTTTATTTCATTCACATGTTTAATCGATAATGTTTTATTCCTAATGTTTAATGTTTTATGTTTTAAGTCTTAATTGTTTACTGTGTGTCGTGTTGTTACTTGCGAGCGGAGCACCAAGGCAAATTCCTTGTATGTAAACAGACTTGGCCAATAAACTCATTCATTCATTCATTCATTCATTCATTCATTCATTCATTCATTCATTCATTCATTCATCATTCATTCATTCATTCATTCATTCATTCATTCATTCATTCATTCATTCATCCATCCATTCATTCATTCATTCATTCATTCATTCATTCATTCATTCATTCATTCATTCATAAGGGATAGGAGTAGAATGAGGCCATTTGGCCCATCAAGTCTACTCCACCATTCAATCATGGCTGATCTATCTCTCCCTCCTAACCCCATTCTCCCTCCCTCCCCCCACTCTCATTACCTGCTCTTCCCCCCTCAGGGTTTTCTACCAGTTCTTGCTGGCAAACGAGCGTCAGGTGGTGAAGGAGATCCGGGATGAATACGTAGACTCCGTCAGCAAGATCAACCTGTCCTAATTCAAGTCCTACAGCAACCGGCTGATGAAAGTGCAGGTCAGAGCCCGTGATGAAGGCAGCCTTCGCCGTTGCAAAGTTTTGTGTAATTTGTGTTCTGCTGTCAATGAACCTTGTTCCCCTCCCCAGTATGAAGAGGTCGCTGACAAGGATGATCTGATGGGAGTGGAGGACATGGCCAAGAAAGATATCCTTTACGGTCACAAGGAATAAGAGTGGAATTACGCCAGTTGGCCCATCAAGTTGACCGCCATTCAATCATGGCTGATTTATCTCTCCTTCCTAACCCCATTCTCCTGCTTTCTCCGCATAACATCTGACACCCGTACTAATCAAGAATCTATCTATCTCTGCCTTAAAAACCACCCACTGACTTGGCCTCCACAGCCTTCTGTGGCAAATAATTCCACAGATTCATCACCCTCTGACTAAAGACATTTCTCCTCATCTCTTTCCTAAAAGAACGTCCTTTAATTCTGAGGCTGTAACCTCTGGTCCTAGATTCTCCCACTAATGGAAACATCCTCTCCACATCCACTATATCCAAGCCTTTGACTCTTCTGTATGTTTCAGTGAGGTCCCCCCTCATTGTTCTAAACTCCAGCGAGTACAGGCCCAGTGCGGACAAATGCTTTGCCAGTGCTGACTGTGTATCCTAACACTGTGCTGCTAACGACAGCCAACTAAACCCTGGTGAACTTCGGTAGTCACAGCTCGGGTATTCCCCTGGTTAAGCATCAACATTTAACCTTGACTGGAGTAACTCAGTGGGACAGGCAGCATCTCTGGAGAGAAGGCATGGGCGACATTTCGGGTTGAGACCCTTCTTCAGAAGAAGGAGTCTGTAGTACGGTCTCGACCCGAAACGCCACTATTCCTTCTCTCCAGAGATGCTGCCTGTCCTGCTGAGTTACTCCAGCATGTTGTGCCTATCTTCGGTTTAAATCGGCATCTGCAGTTCCTTCCTACACTGCTCAATGCTTCTCCCTCAAGCCGTCGCTGAAGAACAGGAACATCATCTTCACCCTGGGTAACCGTGGAAACGTGGTTGCCTCGTCGGAACTGGAAGCCCCCATCATCGTGCCCCACGCAGCACAGAAGAACGACACTTGGGTAAGCGAGCTACCCCCCTCCTTTTCCAATCCCCCCCCTTCCAACCCCCCCCCCCCCCCCCAACCCCCACTGTCCATTCCCCAGGGTCAAACCAGCAGACGGGGCTGGCAGCACTTAGCAGGTCAGGCAGTGGCCGTGGAGAGAGAACCGATGGCACAGGAGTAAAGTTGCAACACCGGAGACCCAGGTTCGATCCCAACTACGGGTGCTATCAAAACGGAGTTTATACGTTCTCCCCGTAACTGCATGGGTTTTTTCTGAGTTTGGGGAAACAGCACCTCATATTTCGCATGCGTAGTTTACACCCCAGCGGTCTGATCATTGACTTCTCTAACTTCAGATAGCCCTTGCTTCCCCTCTCTCCATTCCCTTCCCCTTCCCAGTTATCCCACCAGTCTTACTGTCTCCAAATACATTCTATCTCTGTCCCGCCCCCTCCCCTGACATCAGTCTGAAGAAGGGTCTCAACCCGAAACGTCACCCATTTCATCTCTCCAGAGATGCTGCTTGCCCCGCTGAGTTACTCCAGCATTTTGTGTCTACCTTGGATAAGGAGGAGGAGGTGTCTGAGAGTTGTCGCCTGGCCTCAACTAGACTAGATCTGCCTGACTAGACTAGGTCAGCCAGACAGAGGTCCTCGCGCCAGACTACCATGGCACCTCCCTTGTAGACGGGTTGGATAATGTCGGGGTTGCTGCAGCCTGTAGAGTGAGCGGAGGGCTGTACGTTCAGAGGGGGTGAGGTTAGGATAGATAAAGGGGGTGGAAAAGTTGAGACGGTTGACATCAACCCGACAGTTAGAAATAACGAGGTCTTGAGAGAGTAGAAGACCGTCAGGGGGAGTCCAAGAAACATCAGTCTGAAGAAGGGTCTCGACCCGAAACGTCACCCATTCCTTCTCTCCAGAGATGCTGCCTGTCCCGCTGAGTTACTCCAGTATTTTGTACCTTATCTTCTGTGATGTGACGTTACTCTCCTCCCTCCCAGTACCCCTTTGAGAGCCTGTTTCGGAGCCAGCACTACGGCCTTCTAGACAACAGCTGTCGTGAATACCTCTTCCTCTATGACTTCTTCATCGTGACCGGAAGCTCCGCTCAAGATCTCTTCAACGCCATCAAGGGCAAAACCCTCAGCATTGTCTTGGTGAGTTTAAGCAGACTCTGGCCGCTGGTGGAGGGAAATGATTTACCCTTGCATTTGGCCTTCCCCGCGGACAGGCTCGATGCAGGAAAAATGCTCCCCATTTTGGTGGAAGTCCAGAACCAATGGTCACAGTTTAAGAATAAGGGGTAGGCCATTTAGAACGGAGATGAGGAAAAAAAATATTTCACCCAGAGAGTTGTGAATCTGTGGAATTGTCTGTCATAGAAGGCAGTGGAGGCCAATTCTCTAGATGCTTTCAAGGGAGAGTTAGATTTAGCTCTTACGGATAACGGGATCCAGAGATATGGGGAGAAAGCAGGAACGGGGTACTGATGTTGGATGATCAGCCATTATCATATTTAAATGGCCTACCCCTTATTCTTAAACTGTGAGCCCTGGTTCTGGACACCCCCAACAT
Organism: Amblyraja radiata; assembly: GCF_010909765.2. Lineage (NCBI taxonomy): Eukaryota > Metazoa > Chordata > Chondrichthyes > Rajiformes > Rajidae > Amblyraja > Amblyraja radiata. The sequence goes on from NC_045971.1 coordinate 49,731,558, forward strand.
GGGGAACATTATTCCTGCATCCGGCCTGTCCAATCCCTACAGTATTGTTATATGTTTCTGTAAGATCCTGATCTGTGAATCAGAATGGTCGGTGTGTAATTCCCCTTCAGAAACACATGGACACCTATGTTGCCGATTGCTACAACAGTATCGCCGTTTACCTGTCGATCCACATCATCCTCCGCTTCTAGATCATGATGACCAAACGGAACGTCCCTGCTGTCGACAAGTAAGTGAAGCAGAATGTCCAAACAGCGCCTCATATTTCACTCGGGCAGTTTGCACCCCAGCAGTATGAACATTGATTTCTGAAGAAGGATCTCGACCCGAAACGTCACCCATTGAGTTTGAAAAAGGGTCTCGACCCGAAACGTCCCCCATTGCTTCTCTCCAGAGACACTGCCTCTCCCGCTGAGTTACTCCAGCTTTTTGTCTATCTTCGGTTAATACCAGCATCTGTCGTTCCTTCTTATACATTGACTTCTCTAGCTTCAAGTAAGTCTTGCTTTCCCTCTCTCTCTCCCCTTCCCCAGTTCTTCAACCAATCTTACTGGCTCCGACTACATTTTATCTCTGTTTGCTTTGTTGTCACCTTTTCCCAGCGAACACTGGTCTGTTCTACATTTTCCTGCAACTCCGTTCCCTTTGTCCTGTTTTCACACCTTACACTTCCTTATCTATGTATCTCCCTCTCCCCTGACACCAGCCTTAAGAAGGGAACTGCAGATGCTGGTTTAAACCGAAGATTGACACAACATGCTGGAGTAACGCAGCAGGACAGGCAGCATCTCTGGAGAGAAGGGTGACGTTTCGGGTCGAGACTCTTCTTCAGACTTGTGTGAAACATCGCCTATCCATGTTCTCCACAGATGCTGCCTTACCCGCTGAGTTACTCCAGCACTCTGTGAAACGTCACCTATCCATGTTCTCCACAGATGCTTCCTGACCCGCTGAGTTACTCCAGCACTCTGTGAACCGTCGCCTATCCACGTTCTCCACAGATGCTGCCTGACCCGCTGCCCGCTGAGTTACTCCAGCACTCTGTGAAACGTCACCTATCCATGTTCTCGACAGATGCTGCCTGACCCGCTGAGTTGCTCCAGCACTCTGTGAAACGTCACCTATCCATGTTCTCCACAGATGCTGCCTGACCTGCTGAGTTACTCCAGCACTCTGTGAAACGTCACCTATCCATGTTCTCCACAGATGCTGCCTGACCCGCTGAGTTACTCCAGCACTCTGTGAAACGTCGCCTATCCATGTTCTCCACAGATGCTGCCTGCGCATCATCTTAGTTTGGTTAAGTTTAGTTTAGTTTAGAGATACAGCATGGAAACAGGCCAAGCCGACCATCGATCACCCGTTCTCACTACTTCTATGTTATCCCGGATCCACTCCTTACACGTTTAGTTTAACCTAATTTAGTGATTCCCAGTGGAAACAGGCCCTTCGGCCCACCGGGTCCGCACTGAACAGTGATCCCCGCATATTAACACTATCTTACATCCACGAGGGACAATTTTTACATTTACCAAGCTAATCAACCTACAAACCTGTGCGTCTTTGGAGCGTGGAAGGAAACCCACGCAGAGGAGAATGTACAAACTCCGTACAGACGTGCTGTAGTTGGAATCGAACCTGGGTCTCCAGCGCTGCATTCGCAGTAAGGCAGCAACTGTACCGCTGTGCCACCGTGACAGCCCACATGTTTAAGAACATTTGTTGTACTTGCATTGTGTGGGTGTGTTTTGTTCTGAATTTCTTGGTGTTGTAAATACTGGAATTAATCTATTTTTGGTTAAAGATGCTGCAAGAGAGGACAAGGTTTGTCACGGCTCCGTGTGTCTCTCCAGGTACTGTGTGGCCGTGTGTCTCTCCAGATCCTGTGGCCGAGGTTTGAGTTCATCCTGGAGCTGAACACCCAGAGCATTTGCACACTGACCCACAGAAACTGGGAGTCCTCGACACCCGGCCCCACTATGTAAGCCCCACACAGCCCACGTACACACCCGCCCCCCCCCCGCCCCACACACACACACACACACACACACACACACCACTATGTAAGCCCAGTGCAGCCCACGTACGGACTCGGCTCCACATACATCTTGCCCCACGCTGTAACCACTCAGTCCACACACACACACACACACACACACACACACACACACACACACACACACACACACACACACACACACCCCGCCAAACACACATCCTGCCCCACTCTGTAACCACGCAGTCCCCACACGCACCTGGCCCACACATCCAGTCCCCACATACACCCACACACACACCCACACACATCCACACTAACACACACTTGGCCCAACACACCTAACACCCCCCCCCCCCCCCACACACACACACACACAAACCCACACCCAGTCCCCACACACAAACCCACTCACTCTATGACTAACAATATTATAATCCTTGTCAAGGATACATTCCACCCCCCGCGGTGCCCAGCGGTGCCGGAAATCCCCAAGGGTGCCCGTGGACAGCGAGTCGTCCGTCTCTAACCCCACCCGGGCGTGGACTGCTTTATCAAAGGGAGCTGAGGGAATGCTCTGTGTTCTGTTTCACAGAGACATGGCTCACCCCCAGCTCCCCAGACTCAGCGGTCCAGCCTGAAGGGTTCTCCATCCACCGCATGGACCGTACCCTGGCATCTGGGAAAGGGAGAGGAGGGGGCGTCTGCCTCATGGTCAACTCTGCGTGGTGTTCCGACGTGGCAGTCCTGTCCAACTCCTGCTCTCCACACCTCGAACATCTGGCGGTGAAGTGCCGGCCCTTCTACCTCCCAAGAGAATTCACCTCCGTTATCCTGACCGCGGTCTACATCCCACCCCAGGCAGACGTCCGTCTGGCACTGGAGGAGCTGCACGCCGTGGTCAACAAACACCAGACGTCTTACCCAGAGGCATTTACCACCATTGCTGGGGACTTCAATAAGGCGAACCTCTAGAAATCACTCCCCAACTTCCACCAACATGTCTCCTGCTGCACCAGAGGACCTAACACCCTCGACCACTGCTACACCACCATCAAGAATGCCTATCGTTCTATCCCTCGCCCTCACTTCGGTAAATCTGACCATACCGCGGTGCAATTAAAGAGCGCACCCCCAGAAGTGAGGACAGCACAGAGCTGGTCGGGGGGGGGGGGGGGGGGGGGGGGGCAGAGGAACAACTCCAGGACTGTTTGGAGTCTGTAGACTGGGCAATGTTTAAGGACTGGGCAGCGGACTTGAACGAATATGCCACAGTCGTTACAGACTTCATAAAGAAATGTGTGGAGGACTGCATCCCTACAAAAACCTTCCGAGTGTTTCCCAATCAGAAACCTTGGATGAACTTTGAGATCCGCACTCTCCTGAAGTCCAGACACAGTGCATTCACCTCCAATGATACAGTGGCCTACATGAAGACCAGATACGACCTTGGTAAGGCCATCAAAAAGGCCAAAAGGGACTTCTGCTCCAAACTGGAGGATGAGACAGATGTTCGGCAGCTGTGGCGGGGCCTGAATGCAATCACCTCCTACAAGGCAAAAACCTGGACCCACTGCAGTTCCCTTACCGCCACAACAGATCAACGGTGGATGCGATCTCGCTGGCCCTCCACTCCGCACTGGACCACTTGGACAACAAAAACTCATATGTCAGGCTGTTATTCATTGATTACAGCTCGGCATTTAACACAATCATCCCCTCCAAACTGGTTACCAAACTCGCAGAACTGGGTCTCTGCGCATCCCTCTGCAACTGGATCCTCGACTTCCTCGTCCACAGACCACAGTCTGTTCGTATTGGTGGAAATATGTCAGCCTCGATAACAATCAGCACGGGAGCACCTCAAGGATGTGTGCTCAGCCCCCTGCTGTACTCACTCTATACCCATGACTGCGTAGCCAACCACAGTGCGAACTCCATCATCAAGTTCGCTGACGACACCACTGTTGTGGGGCGTATCACTGATGGGGATGAGTCAGAGTACAGAAGAGAGATCGAGCAACTGTGCATATGGTGCCAGCGCAATAACCTGGCCCTCAACACCAGCAAAACCAAGGAACTGATTGTAGACTTTGGAAGGAGTAGGAGGGGGACCCACAGCCCCATTTATATCAACGGGTCGATGGTTGAAAGGGTCAAGAACTTCAAATTCCTGGGCGTGCACATCTCTGAAGATCTTTCCTGGTCCGAGAACACTAACGCAATTATCAAAAAAGCTCATCAGCGCCTCTACTTCCTGAGAAGATTACGGAGAGTCGGATTGTCAAGGAAGGCTCTCTCTAACTTCTACAGGTGCACAGTCGAGAGCATGCTGACCGATTGCATCGTGGCTTGGTTCGGCAATTTGAGCGCCCTGGAGAGGAAAAGACTACAAAAAGTAGTAAACAGTGCCCAGTCCATCATCGGCTCTGACCTTCCTTCCATCGAGGGGATTTATCGCAGTCGCTGCCTCAAAAAGGCTGGCAGTATCATCAAAGACGCACACCATCCTGGCCACACTCTCATCTCCCTGCTACCTTCAGGTAGAAGGTACAGGAGCCTGAAGACTGCAACAACCAGGTTCAGGAATACCTACTTCCCCTCAGCCATCAGGCTATTAAACCTGGCTCGGACAAAACTCTGATTATTAGCAACCACTTTCTGTTATTTGCACTTTACCAGTTTATTTATTCATGTGTGTATATATTTATATCATGGTATATGGACACATTTATCTGTTTTGTAGTAAATGCCTACTATTTTCTGTGTGCTTAAGCAAAGCAAGAATTTCATTGTCCTATACAGGGACATGACAATAAACTCACTTGAATTTGAACTTGAACTTGGACGTAACCCCGGAAAATGGGCTTGAGGAGAGACCTCTTCTGTCTGGCCCGCTGATTATCTCCTGTGCGTGTGCGCGCGTGCGCGCGCGCGTGTGTGTGTGTGTGTGTGTGTGTGTGCGTGCGTGTGTGTGTGTGTGTGTGTGTGTGTGTGTGTGTGTGTGTGTGTGTGTGTGTGTGTGTGTGTGTGTGTGTGTGTGTGTGTGTGTGGTACGTGAGTGTGTGTGCGTGGTACGTGTGTGTGTGTATGTGTCTGTGTGTTTGTGTGTGTGGTACGTGTGTGTGTGTGTGTGGTACGTATGTGTGCGTACGGGTGTGTATATATACGTATGTGTGTGTGTACGTACATGTGTGTGTGTGTGCATACGTGTGTGTGTACATATGTGTGTGTGTGTACGTACATGTGTGTGTATGTTCATGTATGTGTGCATACATGTGTGTGTATGAACGTCTGCATGTACGCACGTCTGCCTGTATGGGTGTGTGTATATGTACGTGTGCATAAATGTGTATGTACATGTGTACGTGTGTGCATGTATGTATGTGTACATGTGCTCGTGTGTGTATGTAGTTTATTATCATTACCACGTGTACTGAGGAACAGTGAAAATCCAGTCAAACAAACGACGATGAACGAGTACAAACACGTCGTTCACAGGGAACAGATAAAGGCGACAACATTTAGTGGAAGATACAGTCCAACTAAAGATAATCTGGAGGTGTGCGTTTTCACACTTCTGTTTTTGTGTGTGTGATGGTCTAGGCTACTGGCCTTGCCGAGGCAGCGTGAGGTGTAGATGGAGTTGATGGAAGGGAGGTTGGTTTGTGTGTGTGATGGTCTGGGCTACTGGCCTTGCCGAGGCAGCGTGAGGTGTAGATGGAGTTGATGGAAGGGAGGTTGGTTTGTGTGTGTGATGGTCTGGGCTACAGTATGCACACGACTCTCTGCTTTTTGTCGCGAGGCTTGGACGGAGCTGTTCCCAACGGCGCTGTGACGCAGACCGATCTTTCTCTGCACAGGTGGAGGTGGAGAACTTTGTGCTGCGGATGGCCGTGGAGATTTCCTCCCGCCGGGACCAGCTGATATTCCTCATCAACAACTCTCATATGATGTTGGGCGTCCTGATGGTGAGTCTCTGCCCCCTGCTGGAGATGAGGCGAGACTGCAGGAGCCGTAACCCTGAGCACAGCACAAAGTGGCAGCGTATAGTTGCTGCCTCACAGCGCCAGGGGCCCGGGTTTCATCCTGACTACGGGTGCTGTCTGTATCGAGTTTGTACGTTCTCCCAGTGACCTGTGTGGGTTTTCTCCAAGATTTCCGGTTTCCTCCCACACTCCAAAGAATTACAGGTTTACAGCTTGATTGGCTTGGTATCAATGTAAATTGTCCCCAGTGAGTGTAAGGTAGTGTCAGTGTGCGGGGATCGCTGGGCGCCGGGGACTCGGTGCCGAAACACCTCTTGTTTCTCTAAACTCTGCTGTATCTCTAAACTAAACTAAACTAAAATACTTTACTAACTCAGCGGCTCAGGCATCACCCCTGCGGCAATGGACAGATGGCATATTGGGTCAGGGCCCTTCCCAATGTAAATCACCTACCCATGTTCTCCACAGATGCTGCCTGATCCACTGTGATACTCCAGCACTCTGTGAAACGTCACCTACCCATGTTCTCCACAGATGCTGCCTGATCCACTGTGATACCCCAGCACTCTGTGAAACGTCACCTATCCATGTTCTCCACAGATGCTGCCTGACCCGCTACTTTGTGTTTAACCTATCTGGGTTAATACTTAATTTAGGGGAGAGAATCTAGTAATAGTGATACAGCGCAAAACAGGCCCTTCGGCCCATCGGGTCCATATTGTCCAAGCACCACTTATCCGACGCTGATCTCTTTGTATTCTCCCCACATTCTCATCAAATTCACCCCCAGATTCTATATTTACAGGTTTACAAGAATTATTGCAGGAATGTGTGAGTTAACATATGATGAGCGTTAGTCGGCATTGAGCCTGTACTCGCTGGAGTTTAAAAGAATGAGGGGGACTTCATTGAAACTTACCGAATAGTGAAAGGCTCGGACAGAGTGGATGTGGAGAGGATGTGTCCACTGGTGGCAGAGTCAAGGACCAGAGGTCACAGCCTCAGAATTAAAGGACGTTGCTTTGAGAAGGAGATGTTGGAATTTCTTTAGTCAGAGGGTGGTGAATCTGTGGAATTCTTTGCCACAGAAGGATGTGGAGGCAAAGTCAGTGGATATTTTTAAGGCAGAGATAGATTCTTGATTAGTGCGGGTGTCAGGGGTTAAGGGGAGAAGGCAGGAGAATGGGGTTAGGAGGGAGAGATAGATCAGCCATGATTGAATAGCGGAGTAGACTTGATGGGCCGAATGGCCTTAGTCTGCTCCTATCACATACGACCTTACATTGCACCTACATCTGGGGCGGCACGGTGGCACAATGGTAGAGTTGTACCATTCGACGCATATTGCGACGAAATTTCAGCACATGAAGAGTGCCGAAATTTCAGCACACAAAAAGTGACGAAAATTCCACTTCCGGTGTGGCCATGTTGTGGTGAGGGCACAGCATTGAGCTCAGCTTCCCGTGAATCGCATAAAAAGCCTTTTTAAAGTCGGGAACGATTTAAAAAAATACTCACCGAAGGTTGCTTGGCGTCGTGGGAGTGACGTCATCACAAATCAACAAAAAAATCGGAGTTTAACGGGACCTTTAGATGAGAAAAGGAAAACTCACACGAGGACCCAGGAAAGTTACTATCAGACTTCAGGTTCAAGAAGATTTGGAAGCTCTTCAATCAACAAAGTCTGTTTCATATCAAACAATTGAAAGCTCAGAAGAAGAGTCCATTCCTCAACAAGCAGTATTTGAAATGGCTACAAGAGGAGAGGCCAAAGAAAAGGAGAAGGAGCTGAAACAGCTGGAACAAACGGTAAGAGCTAATCTTACTATAGATCTTACTAAAGACTTCTCCGAAATGTTTTCCAGTATCAATACTACACTGGAGAACAATCTCTGTAAACTGGAAGTTAACTTATCCAAGAAAATTGATGCTGCTCGAGAAGAATCAAGGGAAATGTATACTTCTCTGAAGCAGAAATTCAGTGACTTTGATCAGAGAACAGCACTGGAATTTGAAAGACTAGAAAGTGATCATAAAAAGAAATTTGATATGTTGATTGAAGAGATGAAACAGTCTGACATCGTGACAGAAGAGATTACAACTGAAATGAAGGAGATGGCTCGTGAAATATCGATTCTGAAAAAGGAACAAAGTGATAATCGGGAGCAATTGATTAAATTGATGGACAAATGTCATGATTTAGAAGCGAGAGCAAGAAGATTGAACTTAAGGATTGTAGGAGTAAAGGAGGGACGAGAGCAAGGAATTGATATGCCGGAGCTTGTCTCCAAAATAATCAAAGAGGTCTTTAAGCTGACGGAAAATGTGAGTATTGATGTGGCTCACAGAGTTGGTCCTCACCGAAGAGAAACAAATGCTCCCCCAAGACAAATTATTGCGAAGTTCTTAGACATTTCAACCCCGGAAAAACTCCTGAAGATGATACCACACGGTGAGAAGCTTATATTCGAGGGAGCGTGAGATTCTATAGGGACTACCCTCGCGAAGTAATGGAGAAAAGGAATCAATTCAAAAAAGCAAGCAACACTTTGCAAGAACAACGAGGGATAAGATACGGCGTGGTTTATCCGGCCAAGATGTTTAATTCTTACAAAACAACTCAACGTTCATTCAGGGATCCGGAGAAGGCACTTAAGTACGCACAAGAGATTGTACAGAAAATTGAGAAGGATGAGGATTAAAACTTTCAATAAAAGTCTGTACTACAATTAAGATGGCGGACCTGCTTCAGACACTAACGAGCCTTATCTCAATGGAATGTGTTTTCAACGACAGAGTTCAGATTTCACCTTGAACGAAAAGTTAGAAGATAAACAACTGAAGAAAAAATGACAGGCTGAAGAAAAACAGCAGAACTGATATGATGGACTGAATTTAAAGCTTTAACTATTATAATGAAGATTAAATAGTAAAGAACCAATTAATTATATGAAGCTTATTAAATTACTAACAGTTAAATAATTCCAATAGATGAAATGTAAGGAAATATATCCTGGATGTATTCTAATACTCAATAACTAATAGAAACATAGAAACATAGAAATTAGGTGCAGGAGTAGGCCATTCGGCCCTTCGAGCCTGCACCGCCATTCAATATGATCATGGCTGATCATCCAACTCAGTATCCCGTACCTGCCTTCTCTCCATACCCTCTGATCCCCTTAGCCACAAGGGCCACATCTAACTCCCTCTTAAATATAGCCAATGAACTGGCCTCGACTACCCTCTGTGGCAGGGAGTTCCAGAGATTCACCACTCTCTGTGTGAAAAAAGTTCTTCTCATCTTGGTTTTAAAGGATTTCCCCCTTATCCTTAAGCTGTGACCCCTCGTCCTGGACTTCCCCAACATCGGGAGCAATCTTCCTGCATCTAGCCTGTCCAACCCCTTAAGAATTTTGTAAGTTTCTATAAGATCCCCTCTCGATCTCCTAAATTCTAGAGAGTATAAACCAAGTCTATCCAGTCTTTCTTCATAAGACAGTCCTGACATCCCAGGAATCAGTCTGGTGAACCTTCTCTGCACTCCCTCTATGGCAATAATGTCCTTCCTCAGATTTGGAGACCAAAACTGTACGCAATACTCCAGGTGTGGTCTCACCAAGACCCTGTACAACTGCAGTAGAACCTCCCTGCTCCTATACTCAAATCCTTTTGCTATGAAAGCTAACATACCATTCGCTTTCTTCACTGCCTGCTGCACCTGCATGCCCACTTTCAATGACTGGTGTACCATGACACCCAGGTCTCGCTGCATCTCCCCTTTTCCTAGTCGGCCACCATTTAGATAATAGTCTGCTTTCCTGTTTTTGCCACCAAAATGGATAACCTCACATTTATCCACATTATACTGCATCTGCCAAACATTTGCCCACTCACCCAGCCTATCCAAGTCACCTTGCAGTCTCCTAGCATCCTCCTCACAGCTAACACTGCCCCCCAGCTTAGTGTCATCCGCAAACTTGGAGATATTGCCTTCAATTCCCTCATCCAGATCATTAATATATATTGTAAATAGCTGGGGTCCCAGCACTGAGCCTTGCGGTACCCCACTAGTCACTGCCTGCCATTGTGAAAAGGACCCGTTTACTCCTACTCTTTGCTTCCTGTTTGCCAGCCAGTTCTCTATCCACATCAATACTGTACCCCCAATGCCGTGTGCCTTAAGTTTGTAAACTAATCTCTTATGTGGAACCTTGTCGAAAGCCTTCTGGAAGTCCAGATACACCACATCCACTGGTTCTCCCCTATCCACGCTACTAGTTACATCCTCGAAAAATTCTATAAGATTCGTCAGACATGATTTACCTTTTGTAAATCCATGCTGACTTTGTCCAATGATTTCACCACTTTCCAAATGTGCTGCTATCCCATCTTTAATAACTGACTCTAGCAGTTTCCCCACTACCGATGTTAGACTAACTGGTCTGTAATTCCCCGTTTTCTCTCTCCCTCCCTTCTTAAAAAGTGGGGTTACGTTTGCTACCCGCCAATCCTCAGGAACTACTCCAGAATCTAAAGAGTGAAAATAGGTATAAGAACATTATAATTCTATAAACCTGTAGTCAAGGGGGAGGTGTTAAGGATTTGGAATAGTTCCAAAGGTTCGGACGGGAAGATGGTTACTATTAAGATAAAGAAAATTAACCCTTGGAACAGGCTGGTAATTAGGTGCATCTCTGAGTATAAGGACAAGGCCTGTCCTTATGTCTTATGATTTCATTATTGTAAGTAAGGAATAAGAATTATAGAAGGTTTAAAGTTTGGGTATTTAAGAGATTATGTGGAAAAGTAATGATGATGATAATTTTTTATGATTAAATTTTGGTTGTTTTTTTTTGTTTTTTTTTGGCTTGACTGGTTACAATTTTTTTTTTCTCCTTCTCTATGTAGGTTAAGATTTTTGGCTATATTAAGGGGAAATGGCATGATATTGTCTAGGACATCTTAATTTGGGGGCTGAGCTCAATGTACAATTCCAACGGAGGAAGTCAATAATATTCGGGCCACCTTAGGTGGCAACGAGAATTTAAGGTATCCCATTTTTGATACCTTAAAATCACTCTTTTTTAAAAATTATAATTCATGGTTATATGGTTGACTTAATAATAGTATTCTGTTTTTTCTATGTATTTTTAACGCACTTCTTTTTTCTTCTTATGGAGGTTCAATAGACGGAGGAGATGTAAAATAACGTTAATAGGGGACGGTTACCCCACACCCAAAACCTCAAGGTATTTAACCACACCACATGAATTAAAATTAGCAAAACTAATTAAGAATAACCATATAACCATATAACCATATGACAATTACAGCACGGAAACAGGCCATCTCGGCCCTACAAGTCCGTGCCGAACAACTTTTTTCCCTTAGTCCCACCTGCCTGCACTCATACCATAACCCTCCATTCCCTTCTCATCCATATGCCTATCCAATTTATTTTTAAATGATACCAAATGCAAGACATTAGGGGGAAAAGGAATGGAGTAATCACATTTTGTAGTTGGAACATTAGGCGTGCGAACGATCCAATTGAAATGGGTAAGATTATGGCTCAATTAAAATCTTATAGGTGGATATTGCGTTTTTACAAGAAACGCATGTGAAATTACAAACACAGATGAGACTTAAAGCAAATTGGATAGGCCAAACTTATTATTCGTCATTTACTTCTAAAGCTAGAGGTATGGCTATTATCATTCGGAAAGGTATACCATTTATATCAAAGAACACTATATCTGATAAGGAAGGAAGGTACACTATAGTGGCAGGAGAAATTTATTCTACACCACTGACTCTGATAAATATTTATGCACCAAATTTTGATAACCCCAATTTTTTAAGAAAATCACGGATATAATAGATGAGTATAATTACCAAAATGTAATATTAGGTGGGGATTTTACTTGTGTTATAGATACATACTTAGATAAATCAATAAAAGTAAGGAAGAGGAAGGTTAAATCTAAAACTAGTGAATTTTTAAACATATATATAAAAAAACACTAATATAACAGACGTATGGAGAATAGTCAACCCTACGGGAAGGGAATACTCATTTTACTCAGCGGTACATAAAACTTATTCGAGAATTGATTATTTTTTAGTGGACACAAAATTAATTATTTATACGATTAACCCTAAATATCACAATAGTATTATTTCTGATCACTCACCATTGATCTTTACTTTAAAATTAGAGGGAACGCCAGGTATAAAATCGTTTTGGCGTTTTAATACACAGTTAATTAATAATCCACAAGGTTATGAGTATTTAAAACAACAAATGAAATTCTTTTTTGATACAAATGAGACACCAAGCATTTCACCATCTTTATTATGGGAACCTTTTAAGGCATTTATACGTGGAGTTATAATCTCATATCAAAGTTACCAAAATAAAAAGAACTCCATAGAACAAGAGACTTTAGAAAAGGAAATTAAAATATTAGAATTAGATAACGCAAAAGACCCAACTATAGATAAACATAATAAGATCACATTATTGAAATTTATACTTAATCGAATATTATCGGCAAGAGTAATAAGATTATTTCAGATCACAAAACAGGCACAGTTTGAATTTGATGATAAACCACATAAACTTCCGGCTAGACAATTGAAGAAACAGGAGAAGGAAAAGACGATTACTAAAATCAAATCAGAGAATGGTGAACTATTAATGTTACCCCAGGATATTAATAAAAGGTTTGCCCAATTTTATCAAAACTTGTATACGTCTAAAACTAAAATAGAAGACAATATAATTGTAGATTTTTTAGATAATTGTAATCTGCCAAAATTGGATAATTTGGAACAAGAGGAATAAGGAGCACAGATCACAAGGGAAGAAATAAGTTAAACAATAAAAGAGCTGAAAAATGGGAAAACGCCAGGACCAGATGGTTTAAATAATGAATTATATAAAGGTTTCCAGGAGTTAATGGTACCACGGTTATTTAAGTTATATAAATATGCCTTTACCGAAAATAAATTACCAGAAACATTAGCTGAATCCACAATTACGTTAATACCTAAAAAAGATAAGGACTTAGAAGAACCGGGCTGATATAGAGCCATATCACTCCTAAATACAGATCAGAAAATTTGAGCAAGAACTTTAGCAAGAAGATTGAGTAAATATATTAATAAATTGATAAATCCGGACCAAACGGGGTTTATACCTAAAAGACAATCATCTAACAATTTGAGACGCCTTTTTAATATAATGTATTCATACAAAACGGAAAAGGAAGACTTGTCAGTTATATCTCTGGATGCAGAGAAAGCATTTGATCAGGTAGAATGGCAGTATTTATACAAAGTACTCCAAAAATTTAATATGGGAGAGAATTTTATCAGATGGGTTAAATTACTATATGATAAACCAATGGCAAGAATACTAACTAATAATATATTATCTTCAAAATTTCAATTATCGAGGGGCAATAGGCAGGGCTGTGTTTTATCACCCCTGCTATTTGCACTTATGATAGAGCCGCTTGCTGAAATGATAAGAAGGTATCCGGATATTCAGGGATATAATACTAAGGATACTATTAATAAAATATCACTATATGCAGATGATATACTTTTATATATTACAAACTCCCAAACGAGCATCCCGAATCTATTAAATCTAATATAGGAATTTGGCTCTTTATATAGTTATAGAATAAATTGGAATAAAAGTGAAATGATGTCATTAAAACCCCAGAAAGCGAATCACCTATTAAAATTTCCATTTAAAATCGCAACGGAAAAATTTAAGTATTTGGGTATTCAAGTTACTAGAAGATATAAATCATTATTTAATGCTAATTTTATACCATTATTAAATACATTTGATTCACTGATTAAATTTTGGAGAACATCCACTGTCACTAATCGGCAGAATAAACGCTATAAAATGATAGCGCTACCACAAATAATATATTTATTCCAATCTATACCAATATATATAACAAAACACTTTAAAAAAAATTAGACTCGAATATTTTTAATTTTATTTGGGATTATAAAGCACATAGAATTAAAAGAAATCACTTGTGCAAACCCAAAGAGGTGGGGGGGGGGGGGGGTTGCATTACCTAATTTTCTATACTATTATTGGGCAGTACTTTTAAAAATATAATTTATTGGTTGGACAGTTCTGCTCAACAGTTGGAATGGATAAGAATGGAGAAAGAGGATCCTACGATCTAGGAGCGATCATTTTTTCCCCAATAAAGCTGAATAATATGTTATATAAGAAGAATCCAATTATACAAAATACAATACGAATCTGGAAACAAATAAAATTAACTTTAAAATTAAGAAACTTATCAGTGTTAACACCAATAGTGAATAACCCAGTATTTAAACCATCTGGTATGGATAAAACATATAAACAATGGGGAAAAGTGGGAATTAAAAAGGTAGGTGATTTGTATGTATTGGGAAATTTATTATCATTTCAACAACTAAAATCAAAATTTAAATTGAATAACAATCAATATTTTAAATACCTACAGGTATGTGACTTTATGAAGAAATATATACCAAGATTCCAAAGTATAATTTTAGACCCACTGGAAGAAGTAATGAATATCAATGCGGAGTCAACAAAATTAATATCATACTTGTATAACAGTATTTTAAATATAGAATTACCATCAACAGAGGCAATTAGAGAAGACTGGGAAAAAGAATTAATGATAAAAATCTCAAAAGAAACATGGGAAAAATATTTGATACATATACATAAATGTTCGATCAATGCTAGACATAACTTAATTCAATTTAAAATATTACATAGATTATATTATTCCAAAACTAGGTTGAATACATTTTATCCAAATATTTCTCCCATTTGTGATAAATGTCTTTCTCAAAATGCCAATATTACGCACTCATTTGTCTCTTGTTCAAAACTTTATTAATTTTGGTGTGATATATTTGATATATTCTCAAAGCTATTTAAGACAGAAATGGAACCTAACACTGAAATGATTATATTTGGAGTAAGTGGAGATGGGAACAAATTAAATACACACCAAAACTCATTTTTCAATTATGGGTTAATAACAGCAAAAAAACTTATACTTAAATTTTGGAAAAATGCTAATATACCAACATTTAAAATGTGGATCAGTAATATGCTGGACACAGCACACTTGGAAGAAATGAGACTCCTCCTAATAGACAAACAAGACCTATTTTAAAGCAGTTGGTCCCCATTTATTGATTTCTTGGATTCATGTGGTGACATAGTATCATGAAAACCAACAGTTTCAGGTATGGGTGAAAGATGATTTAGAATACTAAAAAAAAATCATCTCACTGTGGCAATGGAATAATCTCCCTCCTACTTTCCTTCTTCACTTATTCCTTCTCTTTCACTTTTTCTTTATTGGTTTTTCACCCACGCTCACTAATCTACTCTTCACTTTTCACAACCTCTTTTTCTTCTCTCCTTTCTCACTTCTCTCTTTAAAAAAAAAGGGAAGTTGTACAGAGAATGTAATATGTTAACCGTGTTTGTACCAATGCATTGTACTCACTTCTAATAAATAAAATATTAAAAAACAAAAAACGTGGGCAGGTGGGACTAGTGCAGATGAGACATGCTGGGCCGAAGGGCCTGTTTCCACACTGTATCACTCTATGACTATCTATCTTTCCCTCTCAAACCCATCCTCCTGCCTTCTCCCCATTACCTCCGACACCCGTATCAATCAAGAATCTATCAATCTACTCCTGAAAAATGTCCATTGACTTGACCTCCACAGCTGTCTGTGGCAATGAATTCCCACAGTTCACCACTCTCTGACTTAAGAAATTCCTGCTCATCTCCTTCCTAAAGGAATGTCTTTTAATTCTGAGGCTGTGGCCACTGGTCCTAGACTCTCCCAGTAGTGGAAACATCCTCTCCAAATCCACTCCATCCAGGTTTTTACCAGGCTGGGACAGACGGCAACAGCTTCACACCGTGTCCCAAAGCTCGTGTCCTGTCTTGCATCACCCAAGGCAGCAGAGACGTTATAGGAGAGGGTAAGCACTCAGATTCCTGTTAATTTCTGAAATATTGGTCATAAATTTGGTGCAAAAATGCTCCAAAATAAGGCTCAGAATGGATCAGAAAGCATGAAAAACCCCAGAGCTTCCAGGGCCCGCTTAAGGGCCCTGGACCCTGGCATCGAGGGACTTCAGGCTTCGCGCTCGTGATGTGCGCAGAGCGCAAAGTATTTCACATTAAGTTTTTTGTAATCCCGTCATGCCACCCCCCTTTTTGAAAAGCTTCGTACGGGCCTGATATCTGTAGCCATAAGGCAGTCGCACACATCCCCACTACTTCAAAGATAGTTGCTGCACTTGGCAATATCGTTTGGTGTTTGGCGGCTGAAATGCGGCAGTGGGGCTACAGACAGCCCGGCACCCGGGTGAATCACCCCATCTGGGGGTCCGGAGGGTGAATCACCCCATTGTGGGGGTCCGGGGGGGTGAATCACCCCATTGTGGGGGACCGGAGGGTGAATCACCCCATTGTGGGGTCCGGTAGGTGAATCACCCCATCTGGGGGTCCGGTGGGTGAATCACCCCATCTGGGGGTCCGGAGGGTGAATCACCCCATTGTGGGGGTCCGGGGGGTGAATCGTCCCATGTGGGGTGAATGAGGGTGAATCACCCCGGTGTGTGGGTCGGAGGGGAGGTGAATCACCCCGGTGTGAGGGTCGGGGGGGAGGGTGAATCACCCCGGTGTGTGGGTCGGAGGGGAGGTGAATCACCCCGGTGTGTGGGTCGGAGGGGAGGTGAATCACCCCGGTGTGGGGGTCGGGGGTGAATCACCCCGGTGTGGAGGTCGGGGGGAGGGTGAATCACCCCGGTGTGGGGGTCGGGGGTGAATCACCCCGGTGTGAGGGTCGGAGGGTGAATCACCCTGGTAGGGGGTCGTGGTGCCGGTGCCGGTGCAGCGCGGTCACTGACACTGTGTGGGTGGAGGGGATGCTGGTGTCGTCGACCTCCTCGCGTGACTCTCCGCCTAATCTGAGGAAGGATATTCTTGCCATAGAGGGAGTACAGAGAAGGTTCACCAGACTGATTCCTGGGATGTCAGGCCTTTCATATGAAGAAAGTCTGGATAGACTCGGTTTGTACTCGCTAGAATTTAGAAGATTGAGGGGGGGATCTTATAGAAACTTACAAAATTCTTAAGGGGTTGGACAGGCTAGATGCAAGAAAATTGTTCCCGATGTTGGGGAAGTCCAGAACAAATGGTCACAGTTTAAGGATAAGGGGGAAATCTTTTAGGACCGAGATGAGGAAAACATTTTTCACACAGAGAGTGGTGAATCTGTGGAATTCTCTGCCACAGAAGGTAGTTGAGGCCAGTTCAGTGGCTATATTTAAGAGGGAGTTAGATGTGGCCCTTGTGGCTAAAGGGATCAGGGGGTATGGAGAGAAGGCAGGTACAGGATACTGAGTAGAATAATCAGCCATGATCATATTGAATGGCGGTGCAGGCTCGAAGGGCCGAATGGCCTACTCCTGCACCTATTTTCTATGTTTCTATGTGACCTCACCCGTGGCCGTTGCGGCCAACCTTCACCGACTCACCGACACCGCCGACCCTCGCTGTCTCGCCGGAGCCGCCGACCCTCGCTGCCTTCCCATTCATCCGCTGCCGGCACTTCCGACACTTCGCCCGTGTGCCACTCGACCGCGGGCCTCGACCAGGCCTGGAGTCGCCACGCTGCAGACTCTCACACCACGTGGTCTAACTGGGCTGGGACCTAATGCTCCCCCTCCTCCCACAGGGAACCTCACTAGACAATAGGTGCATGAGTAGGCCATTCGGCCCTTTGAGCCAGCACCGTCATTCAATGTGATTGTGGCTGATCATTCACAATCAGTACCCCGTTCATGCCTTCCCCCATATCCCCTGATTCCGCTATCTTTAAGAGCTCTATCTGGCTCAGTCTTGAAATTATCCAGAAAACCGGCCTCCACCTGTGGCAGATAATTCCACAGACTCACAATTTCCGTGTGAAAAAGTATTTCCTCATCTCTGTTCTTAATGGCTTACCCCTTATTCTTAAACTGTGGGCCCTGGTTCTGGGCTCCCCCAATATTGGGAACATGTTTCCAGCCTCTCGCCTGTCCAAACCCATAATAATCTCAGAAAATTTCAATGATACCCTCTCATCCTTCTAAATTCCAGAGTATATAAACCCAGCCTCTCAGCATATCTCTCAGCATATGACAGTCTTGTCATCCCAGGAATTAACCTGGTGAACCTAATGCTGCACTCCCTCAGTAGCATGAATGTCCTTCCTCACATTTGCAGACCAAAACTGCACACAATATTCCAGGTGAGGTCTCACACGGGCCCTGTACAACTGCAGGAAGCCACCTTTGCTCCAGTACTCAACTCCTCTTGTTATAGAGGCTAACAAATCATTTGCTTTCTTCACTGCCTGCTGTACCTGCATGCTAACTTTCATTGACTGATGAACAAGGACCGCCAGATCCTGTTGTACTTCTTCTTCTCACATCTTGACACCATTTAGATAATAATCTGCCCTCCCGTATATTTGCCACCAAAGTGGATAATCTCACATTTATCCACATTAAACTGCATCTGCCATGCATCTGGCCACTAACCCAACCTGTCCAAGTCACACTGCTTTCTCATAGCATCTTCCTCACAGTTCACACTGCCACCCAGGGTTGTGTCATCTGCAAATTTGCTAATGTTACTTTTAATCCCTCCATCTAAAACATTGATGTATATTGTAAATAGCTGTGGTCCCAGCACCGAGCCTTGCGGTACCCCTCTAGTCACTTCCTGCCATTCGGAAATCCCTACTCTTTGTTTCCTGTCCTCCAACCAATTTTCTATCCATGTCAGCACTCTACGCCAAATACCATGTGCCCTAATTTTGCCCACTAATCTCCTATGTGGGACCTTATCACTGTGTCTTCCCCTTCACCCTTGAACCAGGTGAATGCGGCTACTCCTCACCCATACCATCAGTCTGAAGAAGAGTCTCATCACCTATTCCTTCTCTCCATAGATGCTGCCTCTCCAGCTGAGTTACTCCAGCATGGGGTGGGGGTGGGGTGGGGGGCAGACGGAAGGAGAGGGTGGGAACTGGTCCTTTGTGACGTCAGGCCAGGGAGGTGGGACACGTCCCATTGGCCGCTGGTGCTGCCCGTCAGAGGGGGAGGCAGGTAAGGGTCACATTGGCCACTCCTAGATCCCTCTGCTGATCCTGAAACATCACCCATTCCTTCTCTCCAGAGATGCTGCCTGTCCCGCCCAGTTACTCCAGCACATTGTGTCTATGTTCGGATTAATACACCTTCCGCAGTCCTTTCCTCCACGCGTTGATCGGCCACTGGTGGGCAAAGGGATGGAAACTAAGACGCTTGGACAGGTACGTGGAAAAGACAGGTTTAAAGGGGAGAATGGGGAAAATGTGAGTGGGCCATTGGCACCTTAAGATGGCGATTTGAATGGTGAGAACCGAACAAGATGGCCACCGTCAACCCCTCACCAAGATGGCCACCGTCAACCATGTAGTAACCATTTTGCATAATGCTGTGTGTCCTAATTATAGCATTTGCCTTTAAATTTAGTCTGCCTGTAATCATGTGGGTGGATTTATTGCATCACCTGGGGCGTGTTTGCTGCGGGGATTCTAGCGCAAAAGCTAGTAATTTGTTAGTTTAGTTTGGAGGAACATGGAGAAGGAATAACTTTCGACCATGAGGAGCTTTCCTGCATGAGGAACTTTCCTACATGAGGAGTTTTCCAACATTTCTAAGCGACATGCTGAAGTTTGATGAAGATTAACGTGTATGAGTCAAAGAAGGTTGGATGAATATATTACTGTTTTTCTTCAACAATAAATCAAGTTCAAGTTCAAGTGAGTTCAATTGAGTTTATTGTCATGTATCCCTGATAGGACAATGAAGTTCTTGCTTTGCTTCAGCACAACAGAACATCGTAGGCATTGACTACAAAACAGATCAGTGTGTCCATATACCATTATATAAATATATACACACATGAATAAATAAACTGATAAAGTGCAAATAACAGATAATGAGTTATTAATGTTTAGAGTTTTGTCCGGGCCAAGTTTAATAGCCTGATGGCTGTGGGGAAGTAGCTATTCCTTGGTCGTTGCAGTCTTGAGGCTCGTGTATCTTCTACCTGAAGGTAGCAGGGAGATGAGTGTGTGGCCAGGATGGTGTGGGTCTTTGATGATACTGCCAGCCTTTTTGAGGCAGCGACTGTTATAGATCCCCTCGATGGAAGGAAGGTCAGAGCCGATGATGGACTGGGCAGTGTTTACTACTTTTTGTAGTCTTTTCCTCTCCAGGGTGCTCAAGTTGCCGAACCAAGCCACGATGCAACCGGTCAGCATGCTCTCTACTGTGCACCCTGTAGAAATTGATAGAGAGTCCTCCTTGACAAACCGACTCTCCGTAATCTTCTCAGGAGGTAGAGGCGCTGATGTGCTTTCCGGATAATTGCATCAATGTTCTTGGACCAGGAAAGATGTTCAGAGATGTGCACGCCCACGAATTTGAAGCTCTTGACCCTTTCAACCATTGACCCGTTGATATAAACGGGACTGTGGGTCCCCATCCTACACCTTCCAAAGTCAACAATCAGTTCCTTGGTTTTGCTGGTGTTGAGGGCCAGGTTATTGTGCTGGCACCATATGGACAGTCGCTCGATCTCTCTTCTATACTCTGACTCATCACCATCAGCGAACTTGATGATGGAGTTCACACTATGACCGGCTTCGCAGTCATGAGTATAGAGTGAGTACAGCAGGGGGCTGAGCACGCAGCCTTGACGTGCTCCCGTGCTGATTGTTATCGAGTCTGACACATTTCCACCAACACGAACAGACTGTGGTCTGTGAATGAGGAAGTCGAGGATCCAATTGCAGAGGGATGCGCAGAGACCCAGTTCTGCGAGTTTGGTAACCAGCTTGGAGGGGATGATAGTAC
This sequence comes from Amblyraja radiata, assembly GCF_010909765.2. NCBI lineage: Eukaryota > Metazoa > Chordata > Chondrichthyes > Rajiformes > Rajidae > Amblyraja > Amblyraja radiata. Next base: position 49,752,573 of record NC_045971.1, read on the forward strand.
TATTAAACTATTAAAATAAACTATTAATCAAAAGACTGTTATTTATCAAAAGACTGTGTTATTTATCTTTCAAGAAGCAAGTCTGGTGGAGAGCTGACATGCGTAAAATGACATTCTCCTAACTCCATGCTGTCTCCTAAGTGGCTCCAGGGAGCAATCTCTTGAACGATATCATAATCTGCTACTATAAACCCCTCACCAAGATGGCCGCCGTCAACACCAACTTTTCCCCATATTAAGATGGCCGCCATTAACCCCTCACAATAATAATGAAGTGCTTTGAGAGGCTTATATAGCAGCACATGGTCTCTAAACTCCCCTCCAGTTTTGACCCGTTCCAGTTTGCTTATCGCCCGAACCGCTCCACAGAGGATGCTATCTCCTCTGCAGTCCACCTGAGCCTACAACACCTGGAGGAGAAGAACACCCACGTGCGGATGCTGTTTGTTGATTTCAGCTCAGCATTTAACACGATAATCCCCCAGCATCTGGTGAGCAAACTGGCACCCCTAGGTTTCAATACCATACTATGCAACTGGATCCTGGATTTCCTTTCTGAAAGACCCCAGTCTGTGCGGGTGGGGAAGAACACCTCCTCGGTCATCACACTGAGCACCGGCTCCCCTGAGGGCTGTGTCCTGAGTCCGCTGCTCTTTACATTGATGACACATGACTGTGTCACCAGGTCCACTACTAACCATATCATCAAATACGCGGATGACACAACAGTAGTGGGCCTCATCCGCAATAACGACGACCAGGCATATAGAGAGGAGGTGGAACAGCTGGTGAGCTGGTGCAGCAGGAACAACCTTCTCCTAAATGTGAACAAAACCAAGGAGATTGTAGTCGATTTCAAAAGGAAAATTCAGCCCAGTCACACTCCACTTTGTATCAACAACTCAGCAGTGGAGCAAGTGAAAAGCATCAAGTTCCTGGGGGTGCATATAACGGGCACCTTAAACTGGTCCACAAACATTACATCTCTGGCAAAACGGGCACAGCAGCGGTTGTACTTCCTCCGCAGGTTGAGAAGTTTACACCTCCACCCTCCCATCCTCGCCACTTTCTACAGAAGCACAATTGAGTCGGTCATGACCAGCTGCATCTCTACGTGTTGCGGCAGCTGTACAGCTGCGGACTGGAAGTGCCTTCAGAGAGTGGTGAGGACAGCGGAAAAAATCATTGGGACTTCTCTTCCTTCCATCATGGACATGGGGTACAAGCGCTGTCTGAGTAGAGCTAAGGGCATTACCAGAGCCCCCACACACCCAGAATTTGGACTGTTTATACTGCTTAACTCTGGGAGGAGGTACCGCAGCATGAATAGCGGGACAACCAGCTTCTGCAACAGCTGCATCCCCCAGGCCATAAGATTACTGAACAATCAACAAAATCGAGGCTAGAACTTTTTAAATATCGACACTTTTAAAAAACTTTTTATATATATTTATTTTACAGAACCGTGCACATGAGGCATTTTTATGGACGCACCTAGCACTTTTTACTATTACCTGATTTGGAGAGTCAAATGCAACGAAATTTCGTTCAAGGTGCACTGTGTCTAGGTGTATATCTGAATGACAATAAAGTTTTCATTCATTCATTCACAAAAATGGCCGCCGGCTGCCGACCAATCAGCGGAGCCGCAGTTGGCGACGTCGCTGCGGACGGAGCTGAGGTAAATAATGTTGTAAATCAGCAGCGGATTGAGCGGGATCTGTGGGGTCAACATGGTGGAGATACATCAACTACAGTACAGTACACGTGTGTGTGGGGTCAACATGGTGGAGATACCTCATCTACAGTACACAACAGTACAATACAGTGCACGTGCGTGTGGGGTCAACATGGTGTGGGAATAAAACTGGTCTGGGGTCAATAATATAAACTCACTGTCTGGAGCAGCGTCCTGGGATAAAACACGTTATAAACATCTCCCTCTCTGGCTCCCCCCCTCTCTGTAAATAATCAATAAATCACCAAATAAACTACACGCCTGGGGAAATAAACCCGGTTAAACTGGGGTAAATAATGTTATTTACAGGGGAGCAAAAGGAGGGGGGAGGGATTCAAGGGGGAGTGTGTTTGGTGCCGAGGGGGATGAATGGGGGGGGGGCAGGGAACTGGGGGGGGGGGAGAAAGATAGAGGCGTCAAGTGAGCCAAGGAAGGGGGTAGGTGCGTTCACATTGTTTGGGGGTGGGGAGGGTGTTGCAGTTTAGGAAGTCAAACCAGGGCAGGATCTTCACTGTGAATGGCGGGGCGCTGAGGGAATGTGCGGAGCCGAGGGATCTAGGAGTGCAAGTAGGAGTTGGGCCGAAGAGCCTCTTTCCAATGCTGTATCACTCTATGAATCTATGACAAAGTGCTGGAGTAACTCAACAGTTCAGGCAGCATCTGTGGAGAAGATAGACACAAAGTGCTGGAGTAACTCAGCAGGTCAGGCAGCATCTGTGGAGAATATAGACAAAAAGTGCTGGAGTAACTCAACGGGTCAGGCAGCATCTGTGGAGAGAATGAATGGGTGACATTTTAGGTCGAGGCCATTGTTTGGTTTAGCTTAGTTTAGAGATGCAGCGCGGAAACAGGTCTTTCGGCCGGCAGAGTCCGCGCCAACCAGCGACCACCCCGTACACTCGCACTATCCTACGCACACTAGGGACAATTTAACAATTTTGTGGAGGCCGATTAATCAACAACCCTGAACGTCTTTGAAATGTTGGAGGAAATGCGGAGCGCCCGGAGTAAAACCCCACGCAGATCAAGGGGAGAACGTACAGACTCCACCCAGACAGCACCCATAGTCAGGATCAAACCCGGGTCTCTGGCGGTGAGGCAGCAACTGTACCGCTGCGTCACTGTGCCGCACATAATTATATAAGGGTTTCCTCCGCCATAAACGCACCCAATATGTGCTAGTAATGTCCTGTTTGCCAGGTTGTTGACCCTCTGTGTTCCCATCTTGCAGGGTTTAGGAGCCGTTGCTGTGGACGTGAGCGGCCATTGAGGGCGGCCAGTGTGCCGGTGAGTTCTCCACCCCCCCCTCCCCCATCCGCTCGGTGTGCGGGCTGAGCTTCGAGGGGCTGAGCTCCGATGGAGGACCACATGACGGGGCACAACAAGGAGAAGCGTTATGAGTGCGACGTGTGTGGCAAGGCCTGGCAGAGCCCGAGCGAGCTGGATATCCATCAGCGGGTGCACACGGGAGAACGCTCCTTCGACTGCTCGGAGTGCAGCAAGAGCTTCACCCGCTCCAGCCACCTGCTGCGGCACAACCGCGCGCACTCCGGCGAGAGGCCCTTCACCTGCTCCACCTGTGGCAAGAGCTTCAAGACGGCGGATGTACTGAAGGTGCACCGGCGGGTGCACACGGGTGAGAGTCCCTTCACCTGCTCCACCTGCGGCAAGAGCTTTGCCAGGTTGTCAGGGCTGCGGGAGCACTGGCGGGTGCACATCAGTGAGCGGCCCTTCACCTGCTCTGATTGCGGCAAAGGCTTCAAGTCGTTTCCAGACCTGAAGCAGCACGGGTATGTGCACACCGGGGAGCGGCCCTACACCTGCAATGACTGCGGCAAGGGCTTCACCCGCTTCGGCAACATGCTGGTGCACCAGCGCACCCACAGTGGAGAGCGCCCCTACAACTGCGTCCAGTGCGGCAAGGGTTTCTCCCATTCCAGCAGCCTGATGAAGCACCAGCGCACCCACACTGGCGAGCGCCCCTACACCTGCACCCAGTGCGGCAAGGGCTTCACCCAGTCCGGCACCCTGCTGTTGCACCAGCGCACCCACACTGGCGAGCGCCCCTACACCTGCACCCAGTGTGGCAAGGGCTTCACCCAGTCCGGCACCCTGCTGTTGCACCAGCGCACCCACACTGGCGAGCGCCCCTACACCTGCGCTCAGTGCGGCAAGAGATTCACCTGCTCCACCTATCTGCTGTCCCACCAGCGGGTGCATGCCGGCGACTGTCCCTTCACCAGCCCGGTGTGTGGAGAGCGCTTGGCCACGGCCTCCCACACCCTGCCTCACCAGCACATGCACACCAGTGGCCAGCCCTACGACTGCCCGTACTGCGGTGAGGAGTTTGACAGCTCACGGGGGTTGCGGCGACACCGGCGGACCCACGTCGGCGACCAGCTGCTCCCACTGTGACAACAGAGCACGGGGGGTGCGGGAGCACCAGCGGATATACACCGGAGAGAGACCCTTTGTGTGCACTGAGTGTGGCAAGGGTTTCACACGCATGTCCAACCTGTGGCAGCACCGGCGTACCCACGGCGGTGAGAGTCCTTTCCCCTGCCCATCCTGTGGTAAGGGCTTCACCCGCCTTGACCACTTGCAGGAGCACTGGCGAGTCCACACCGGTCAGTGCCCCTTCACCTGCCCGCTCTGTGGCAAGGCCTTTGACCGCTCCTCCAGCCTGCTGGCACACCGCCACGTAGATAGGTTGGCGCTGTTTAGGTAGACACAAAATGCTGGAAGGGTAACGTTTCGGATGGTTTCTTCAGTCACCCATTCCCTCTCTCCAGAGATGCTGCCTGTCTCGCTGAGTTACTCCAGCACTTTGTGTCCTTTTTTGTAAACCAGCATCTGCAGTTACTTGTTTTTAAGCCATTCTGGACCTGCACCTTCCCCAAAGCCTCCACATCAGTCCTGTAATGGAATGACCAGAACTGTATGCAAATGCTACCTGACCAATGTCCCTTAAAGCTGCACATATACATTCCTCTCTCTCCCCTCTCCCTTCTCCCCCCCCCACTCCTACACAAAATCTCTCCACTCCACCCCCTCATGCCCCCTCCTCTCTCCCACACCCCTCTCTCGCTCCCTGTCTCTCACACTCCCTCTCTTGCTCCCTATCTTTCTCACACACTCCCTCTCTTGCTCCCTATCTCTCTCCCATAGCCCCTCATTCGCTCTCACTCAGGCACACACTCTCTCACACACACAAACAGTCTCTCACACACACACACGACACTTCCCCCTCTCTCTCTCACACACACACAGTCCCCCTCTCTCGCACACGCAACATTCCCCCTCTCTCCCTCCCTCTCTCAAACACACACACACAGTCCCTCTCTCTCTCACACACAACACACCCCCTTTCCCTCTCTCCCTCTCTCTCACCTACACACACAAACAGTCTCTCACACACACACAACACTCCCCCTCTCTGTCTGTCACACACACACACAGTCCCTCTCTCTCACACACACACTCCCTCTCTCATTCACACACGCACTCTCACACACGCACTCTCTCTCACACACACACTCTCTCTCTCACACACACACTCTCTCTCTCACACACACACTCGGTTCACAATAACCAACCTGATCTCCTGGTGGCTCAGCACTTCAACTCCTCCATGGCCAGAGTGAGGCCCACCGTAAATTAGAACAGCAGCACCTCATATTTCGCATGGGCAGTTTGCACCCCAGCGGTATGAACATTGATTTAAACATAGAAACATAGAAAATAGGTGCAGGAGGAGGCCATTCAGCCCTTCGAGCCAGCACTGCCATTCATTGTGATCATGGCTGATCGTCCCCTATCAATAACCCCTGCCTGCCTTCTCCCCATATCCCTTGACGCCCTAGAGTATCTAACTCTCTCTTAAATCCATCCAGTGATTTGGCCTCCACTGCCCTCTGTGGTAGGGAATTCCACAAATTCACAACTCTCTGGGTGAAAAAGTTTTTTCTCATCTCAGTTTTAAATAGCCTCCCCTTTATTCTAAGACTGTGGCCCCTGGTTCTGGACTCGCCCAACATTGGGAACATTTTTCCTGCGTCTAGCTTGTCCAGTCCTTTTATCATTTTATATGTTTCTATAAGATACCCCTTCATCCTTCTAAACTCCAGTGAATACAAGCCTAGTCTTTTCAATCTTTCCTCATATGACAGTCCCGCCATCCCTGGGATCAACGTCGTTCTCTAATTTCAGGTAGTCCCTACTTACTCCTCCCCTTCTCAGCTCTCCCTCAGCCCACTTGCTCCACCTCCTCCTTTCTTCTTCCCCCCTCCCCCACCCTCACATCAGTCTGATGAAGGGTTTCAACCCGAAACATTGCCTATTTCCTTCGCTCCATAGATGTTGCCTCACCCGCAGTGTTTCTCCAGCATTTTTGTCTCCCTTCGATTTTCCAGCATCTGCAGTTCCTTCTTAAGCATTTTAAATTGTTTTTTTAAAGAAAGTTTTGACGCATTTGTGCCTTACGTAACAAATAAAACAAGTTTATCCTGACCTCACTGTGAAATAATTTAATTTGGTCTGTAAATTAAAAATGCAGATTTGCTGAAAAACAGAAAGCAGTCAAATTTAAAAGAGAATTTTCCCAGCAGCATAAAGTCTGGGAAAATCTTAGAAGTTTGGTTTACACTAATCATTGAAACAATATATCAACAATGTATTAACATAGAGATGTATAGTCTGGGCACAGCACCATATTAGATATGTGTCTGAACTGCCTGTCCCAGTCAAGGACAAGGTAGTGGCTTTCATCCAAGTCTTACAAGCTTGTTTTAGTTCACAGACGGATGCCAATTCTGGAACCAAGGTGGAAGTAATTTGAAAACAAAATGAAGTTAGTTGTCCTTCCGGAATGGGCAGCTGTACTGAAGCTGTGCCAAGATTTGAGAATAAGGCTGACATTGCAAATATATGGGTCCAACCTCCCTTGTTTCCCTTTGGCTACAGATCTTTCACTCGGATTTAGAAGGTGTGTTTTATTGATAAGAAACTGTATAATTACTCTAATTTTCCTTTGTTCTTTGAGTGGCGCTCGAGAAGCACTGAGCAACGTGTGTGCTCTTTGTAGATCTCGCCACTCCCGTCTGGCAAATTGATTAAAAGATTGTTTTGGTTTACCTTTAACAATTTTGTTGCTGTCTGCTTTCTTTAAGAGACGAACTTTGACAACTGTGCTCTTTGGAATTCTTCAGAATTCATGTTGTGTTATCAATAATGAAAGAAAATGCCAACCTCCAGAAATGATAAGACATTATTCTCGCCTCCATGCATATCTGTAGCCGTAGGCCAGTCGCACACCTCCCCATTACTTCAAAGTTAGTTCCTACACTTGTCAATATCGTTTGGCCGCTGTTGTGTTTTACTTGTTTCATGGATTTGATTAGATTAGGAAATGTTTCCTTTCCTTTCCTACAAGGGTCTTTCCTCTGAGGAGTTTCTATAGCAACATGCTCACTCTTGCCTTTATGAAGAGACTGATGATTAGTACTCAAGGTCTGACAGACACATCATGGATTAGGTGAACTAAAGAAAGTCTTGACGCATTTGTGCCCTACGTAACAAATAAAGCAAGTTTTTCTGACCTCACTGTGTTCTTCGGAATTCTCCAGAATTCATGTTGTGCTATCAATAATGAAATTGATTAGTAGGACTGGATGTTACAATCCCTAAGGTTTTACACCACAATTGACATTGAGCATTCTTGGGGGTGACCACTAGGTGATTTTGCTACCAATGAGACACATCTTCAGTTGTGTACCTCAACGTCACTGGGTGTTTCGGCCTTTTATCACAAGCCACCCTCAGTTGAGGCAGGCCCAGCGCAGGGTGATCAGACCCGGGTGTGTGTCTTATGTTTAGCCTCTAGAATGTCACGTGGCAGCCCAGGCAGCATCTTTTCTCTTCACCCACAGCCAATGACTGATACAAAAAAATGGCAACAATCTCCAGAAATGATTTTTTTTTTTTTTTTTCTTTTTCTTTTTTATATTAGAAGTACGGTAAATTACAATAACACACAACACATATATCTTAATACATTTTTTGTACCGCTTCATTTTTTTTTTTTTTTTAAAGCTTTAAGAAAAAGATAGAAGTAAGGAAAGTAAAGAAGGTGCGCAAGAGTTGTGAAGTGCAAGAGAGTGTTGGGAAAAGAAAGCCCCTTAGAAAAGAAGTTAGAGAAGGAAGTAAAGTAAGAAAGTAGACCCTAGAAAAGAAAGAAAAAGAAAGTAAGGACAATCGCTCTATTATAACATTAAACTCCGCAGAAAGACTACCAACCAAGTCTGTTTTTGTTGTTTTATCTCCCAATGCCAGGTCCTGATACCATTTATTTATTTATTTATTTTTAAAATTACTATTGCACCTCATGCTTGTAATAGGTCCATAAACGTAGACCACGTCTTTTGGAATTGGTTTGCTTTATCTGCTAAGAGGAATCTCATCTCTTCCAGATGTAATGTTTCAAACATATTTGATGTCCACATTTTTATTGTTGGTGTGGGCGCATTTTTCCAGAATTTAAGTATGAGCTTTTTTCCCATTATTAGCCCGTAATTGAGTAAATTCTTCTGATACACGTTTAATTCAGGGATACCTTCCGATATCCCAAAAATGATCCATTCTGGTTTTGGTACCAGTTTTATTTTAATTAATTTTGAAAAAATATCAAATATTCCATGCCAGAATTTTTGGATTTTTGTACAAAAAACAAAAGAGTGCGCTATGGTAGCTTCTTGACACAGACATTTATCACAGATTGGTGAAACATTAGGAAAGATTTTATTTAATTTAGTTTTTGAATAATATAGTCTATGTAATGTTTTGAATTGGATAAGCGTATGTCGTACATTGATCGAGCATTTATGCACCTGTAGTAAATGATTATCCCAGATCTCTTTTGAAATTTTTATAGCTAATTCTTGTTCCCAGTCTCTTCTAATTCCATCTCTTGTGGGTATTTCTATGTTTAAAATGATATTATATAAGTACGATATTAAGTTAGCTGATTCCGCCTTTGTCTTCATTGCTTCATCCAGTAAGTCGGAAGGCATATTATGATAGTCTTTTGTGTATTTTTTCAAATAATCACAAATTTGAAGATATTTAAAATATTGGTTATTTTTCAAATTATATTTCAGTTGTAGTTGTTGAAATGATAGTAATTTTCCCACTTCATACAGATCTTCGAGCGTTTTGATTCCCATTCTTTCCCAATGTATAAATGATTTGTCTATGATTGATGGTTTAAACGATGGGTTATTGGCTATTGGTATTGAGAGAGATAGGTTTCTTAATTTTTGATTCTGTTTTATTTGTTTCCATGTTCTAATTGTGCTATGTATAATTGGGTTTTTATTATAATTTTTATTATTCAGATTTATTGGTGAGAGGATAATCGCTCCTATATTACTCGGGGAGCAGTCCCCTTTTTCCATTACAATCCAGTCCGCCTGCTGGGCAGAGTTGTCCAGCAGGTGAATCATATTTTTAATATTTACTGCCCAATTATAATACATAAAGTTAGGGAGCGCTAGACCCCCCCACTCTTTTCGTTTATTAAGGTGTGTTCTTTGTATTCTATGGGGTTTATAATCCCATATGAAATTTGTAATGTCTGAGTCCAATTTTTTGAAAAACTTTTTTGGGAGATATATAGGTATTGATTGAAATAGGTATAGAATTTGTGGTAAGAAAATCATTTTTATAGCGTTTATTCTGCCTATTAAGGACATCGGAAGTGTTTTCCAGAATTTAATCAGATTATTTAATTTCTTAAGTAGGGGATTATAATTGGCTTTAAACATATCCTGGTAATTTCTAGTAATTTCAATTCCCAAATATTTGAATTTTTCTGTAGCTATTTTAAAGGGGAATTTCCTGAGATGTGTTGAGTCTTTTGGTTTTATCGACATAATTTCACTTTTGTTCCAATTTATTCTATATCCTGAAAAGGATCCAAAGTCCTCAATTAAATTTAATATATTCGGTATACTAATTTGTGGTTTTGTGATGTACAGTAGTACATCATCGGCATATAGGGATATTTTGTTATTTTAATATTTTGTATTATAACCGTAAATATCCAGGTGTGTTCTTATTTTTTCAGCAAGGGGTTCAATTACCAAAGCAAATAACAGCGGAGATAATGAACAACCTTGTCTATTGCCCCTTGATAGTTCAAATTTCGAGGATAATATATTATTAGTTAGTATTCTAGCCGTAGGTTTGTTATATAATAGTTTTATCCATGCAATGAAGTTCTCTCCCAATTGGAATTTTTGCAATACTTTAATCATATAATCCCTTTCTACTTGATCAAACGCTTTTTCTGCATCCAGTGAGATGATAGCTAACTCTTGGTCGTGAGATTTATGTGAGTGCATTATGTTAAGCAAACGTCTCAAGTTATTGAATGAATGTCTCTTAGGTATAAATCCTGTTTGATCCTCATTTATTAGTCTACTAACATACCTGCTTAGTCTACTGGCTAGTGTTTTCGCTATTATTTTTTGATCCGTATATAACAAAGCAATAGCTCTATATGAACCTGGTTCTTCTATATTTTTATCTTTTTTAAGTATTAATATGATCGTTGATTCTGCTAGTGTTTCAGGTAAGCTTTGCTCCTCAAAAGCATATGTATACATTTTCTGTAATCGTGGAGTAACTATGTCATAAAAAGATTTATAAAATTCATTACTGAATCCATCTGGTCCTGGTGTTTTTCCATTCTTTAGTGTTTTTATTGTGTCTTCTATCTCCTTAGAAGTAATTTGTGCTCCCAGTTCCTCTTGTTCCCTCAGTTCTAATTGTGGTAGGTTACAGTTATCTAGAAATTCTGAAATTTTATTATTGTCTATTAACGTTTTAGATGTGTATAGATTCTGGTAAAATTGAGCAAATCTTTTATTGATATCCTTGGGTAATGTTAATAATTCCCCTCTATCTGATTTAATCTTTAATATTGCATTCTCTTTTTCCCGTTTTTTCAGTTGGCGTGCTAAAAGTTTGTGGGGTTTATCCCCGAATTCGAAGTGTTCTTGTTTTATGATTTGAAATAATGTTATAACTTTCTCTGACAGTAATTTATTTAGCTTGAATTTCAATAATAGGATTTTATTATGTTTATCCATAGTTGGATCTTTAGCATTATCTGTATCTAATTGTTTTATTTGTTCTTCTAAATGTCTTTGTTCATTCTTATTCTTTTTATTTTGATAAGCTTGAAATGAAATAATGACTCCTCTAATAAATGCTTTGAAGGATTCCCATAATAGCGTGGGGGATATATCTGGTGTATCATTTATCTCAAAAAATAGGTCCATCTGTTTTTTTAGATATATACTCCCTTGTGGGTCTTTTAAAATTTGCGAGTTAAACCTCCAGAACGATTTATTCATAGACATTCCTTCTAGTTTTAAAACAAAAGTTAACGGAGATTGGTCTGAGATCGCATTAGTGTGGTATTTAGGGTTCATAGTGTGCGGAATTAATTTTGTATCCACAAGAAAATAGTCTATCCGTGAGTATGTTTTATGCACCGTTGAATAAAACGAATAATCCCTTCCCGTCGGGTTTGCAATCCTCCACACATCTACTATATTTGTGTTTTCCATATATGTATGTAAAAGTTCACTGGTTTTAGATTTCCTATTACCTTTTTGTTTTTGCATCGATTTATCTAGATAAGGGTCTAAAACACAGTTAAAGTCTCCTCCAATTATGACATTTTGATAATTACATTCTGCAATTATATTCAGAATTTTATTTAAAAATTGAGGGTTATCAAAATTGGGCGCATATATGTTTACCAGCGTAATTGGCGTATTATTGATCTCTCCTGATACTATATGGTATCTCCCTTCCTTATCTGAAATAATATTCTTTGATTTAAATGGAATTCCTTTACGAATAATGATTTGGAAGTAAATGAAGAGTGAAATGTTTGGCCTATCCAGTTCGCCCTCAGTCTCGTCTGATCTTGATGTTTAAAATGCGTTTCCTGTAGAAACGAAATATCCGTGTTGTATGATTTCAACTGAGCTAGTATCTTGCCCCTTTTAATAGGTTCATTAATACCCCTTATATTCAAACTGCATAGTGTGATTCCTCCCATTTTCTTTTGATTGTCGTCATACATTTCTACCTATTTTGATGACCTTATTTATTATGGTGCATTCATACCTCAGGACTCTGGTTATTTTGGGAGCATTTATAATATAGACTTCCTTGGTAGTTCCCCTCTGCGATTGTCCTTGAAAAGAAAACACATAGATGTGACATATTGTGATAATAAAAAAAAAAAGTATATCAAATAAATTTACGGTGTCTGAGTTTCGGACACCGTAGTGAGTGACCCACTCGTCTGTGGGGTACGACATCGATATCGCTTCCGGCGTAGATGTTAAAAGGTTAGCCCCGCTGCCTTTATTACCCAAAACCTAGGGGGTCGGTACCGTTTCCAAATCAGTTCTATTTCACCCAGTTGCAGTATTTATATATATATATGTTTCATTCCGACTTATCAAATCTAATCATGTATTAAGTTACATATATTCCTCACTCTTTATCTCTTAACTATTTGTAATTGGTTTTAGTATTGTTAAAAGTGAATTGTTCGCTGAAAGGGTTAACCGAAGTCAGGCTCCTGGAATTATGCCAGGTGCCTGAGTCTCCTCCCCTCCCCACTCGAGCTGCGGAACATATGTGATTACGGTTGTCTGCGTTATAAAGCAGGCAACACATTTTTATCAGTTTCAGTTGCTATTTCTATATTAGTATTGTTAATTATTAATTATTATTAATTCTCAATATTTTGTAAAACTATATAAGCCATGTGATGTTTTTCGCTCTCAGCTCAGCAGATTCACTCCCATGTTATCAGTCTTTCCTCATTTGAGCACAGAATGTCCTTGAGTTAGATTCCGCAATGTTCAAGGCGAGATAATAATGTCTAGACACGTCTCGTGGAAAATATGTTGCATGTAGTAATTTTTAAAGATTGGTGTTGTTCGCTTATTTCACTTTTCTTGTAATATTCTTGTTGGGGGAATAAGCAAATTAATTTGTTCATGACGTCTTGGTGATCAATCTTCAGTTGTTGCTGCCTTGGCCACGATTTCTTGAGCGTATTTAAGAGATTCCACCGAGTTAATAAATGTTTTTGAGATTCCCATGAAAGTAATACGCATTCTGGCCGGATAATACACTCCACATCTGACACCCTTGACCTCGTAAAGAGCTTCTCTGGTCTGTGAGAACTTTCTTCTCTTCAGAACAATCTCGTGAGGGTAGTCCCGTAGGAGATTAATAGAATCATTTCTGTACATCATGTTCTCTCCGTATTTGATCTTTTTCATCAGCGCTTCCATTGTTGGGATATCCCGAAGTTTGATTATGATCTGTCTTGGGTAGGCATGTTCTCCTTGAGATCTTGGTTTAACTCTGGGTAGTCGATGTGCTTCTTCAATTACAGGTGCCTCAGATAGATTGAGCACGTGTTTAATTAGGTTGGCAGTGTACCCACGAGCATTGTCCCCCTCAGCTCCCTCTTTTACTCCACGTATTCGTATATTTTGACGTCTTGAGTGAGCTTCTAGGTCAACATATTTATCAGCAACCTTTGTAAGTTGGCTCTTGAGGCTGTCTATTTCTGACTTCATCGTCTGCATCTCTCCAGCCATCTCTTCCACAACAGCTTTCATATCTTTCACTGCAGTTACATTTGCAGAAACAGTTTCATGCACAGCCTCAAACATCTTTGTGGACTCTTCTGCCACCGTCTTAATTTTCTCCGTTAATTCTTCTTGCACATCATCAACTTTTTTTTGCAGAGCCCCAATGCCATCAAGTATTTTTTCATTACCGGCATTAATGGATTGTATGTTTTCCATCAAATTTAAGTTTCCAGCTTTCAAATCATTTTTCAAATCTCTTATCGAGTTCTTTAACTCCTCCATTTCGGTTTTCTCTTTTGTGGTCATCTCAGTCTTAGATCGTGTAGCCATTCCAGAGACCACTCCAGAGGTCAGTTTTGCAGTTTCTTGATGTTCCTGAGTCTTCAGCAGGTGTTTTGTAGCTTTCCTCTGTGGGTTCTGACCTGGAGACGTGTTTTTCATTTAAAATGCCTTTCCCGCCGTTACATTCACGGCGCTTACTGATGACGTCATCAGCACCGCGACATGAGACTCCGGTAAGTTTTTAAAACGGTCCCGACCTCCAGACCCGATTTTAACGCGAAAAATCGCAATTTTTTCAGCGGAGCTAGAAAGTTTGCGACTGCTAACAAAACATGGCGCCACCAGAAGTCCTCAATCTCCAGAAATGATAATAAATAATTCTTGCCTCCATGCATATCTGTAGCCATAGGGCAGTCGCACACCTCCCCATTACTTGAAAGATAGTTCCTGCACTTGGCAATATCGTTTGGTGTTTGGTGTCTGAAACACAGCGCTTGGGCTACAGACAGCCCGGCACCCGGGTGGATCATCCCATGTGTGGGTCTGGGGGGTGAATCACCCCGATGTGTGGGTCTGGGGCGGGGGTGAATCATCCCAGGTGTGGGTCTGGGGCGGGGGGGGGGGTGAATCACCCCGATGTGTGGGTCTGGGGCGGGGGTGAATCATCCCAGGTGTGGGTCTGGGGGGGGGGGGGGGGTCATGGTGCCGGTGCAGCGCGGTCAGTGACGCTGGGTGTGCGGAGGGACCAGACTGTCCCCAACTCTGCATCAGCTGATGGGGATATTGCCGTGTTTATGGCCCCGTGTGTCCGCTGACCGGAGCCATGGCCCCGCTCCACCCGGCCTCGTGTGTGTGTGCGCTGCCGACCCACGGCCCTTGACAGTGCGGTGGGAACCAGCTTGGGGGAGTAAGGGATGGGAGCCCCCATCCCACTTAGGAAACCTGAACGGAAACCGCTGGTGACCTTGTGCTCCACCCAAGGTTTGCGTGAAGTTCGCAGAGATTTAGGTCACTCTCCCTAATGGTCGAAAGTGGTTTCCGCATGGCCGATGTTTCTTCTATGATCCTGCGATTATTTCAACAAATTCAAAACCGGCCTCGACTAAAAATAGGTTGCCATTTGGTCGAAGCCAGTGGAGTGGGGTCGCTATGTACTTACAGGCAGTCGAATGAAATCTCCTTCGCTGACCAGCCATTTTGATTGGCTCATTGGAGTTTTCAGCAAACATCCTGTAGGATCGTTGGTTTTCAGGACCTAGAAGTTCCGCCGGTAGGTCAAATGCCCACTAACTTTATTGAACTTCTTAAAACTGTCTCTAGTCCTTCTTCCTCCTTCTCTCCCCCTTCCGTCTCCCCTTCTCTCCCCCTTCCCTCCCCCCTTCTCTCCCCCTTCCCTCTCCCCTTCCCTCCCCCTTCCCCCTCTTCTCTCCCCTTCTCTCCCCTTCCCTCTCCCCTTCTCCCCCTTCCGTCTCCCCTTCTCTCCCCCTTCCCTCTCCCCTTCTCCCTCTTCTCTCCCCTTCTCTCCCCCTTCCCTCCCCCTTCTCTCTCCCCTTCCCTCTCCCCTTCTCCCTCTTCTCTCCCCTTCTCTCCCCCTTCCGTCTCCCCTTCTCTCCTCTTCTCTCCCCTTATCCCTCTTCTCTCCCCCTTCCCTCCCCCTTCCCTCTCCCCTTCTCTCCACCTTCTCTCCCCATTCCCCCCTCGTCTCTCCCCTTCTCCCCACTTCCACACCCTTATCTCCCCTTCTCTGTCCTTCTCTCCCATCTTTCCCCTTCCCTCCCGCGCTCTCTAAAGGACTTACCGTGCTGTGCGGCAGCCATTTACCTGCCTCTTCATCGCGCAGACAACGCTCCTCCGCTGTCCCTGGCCCCCACCTTCGCGATGTGTGTCGGTAGAAAAGACGCTGTAGGATCTTTGGTCAGTAGATGCAGCTCACGCTTCGGTCGAGGCTTTCCAGGCGAGTGACCTCTGCCGACTCATGGAAACCTTGGGTGGGGCGCAAGGTCACCAGAGGTTTCCGTTCAGGGTTCATAAGTGGGACAGGGGAGGGATGGGACGTGGCCTGCTTGGAGGAGTAAGGGGAATGGGAGGTAACCAGCTTGGAGGATTAACGAATGGAGGGATACTCACATAGGGGGGTACCGGATGGGATGTAGCCAGGTTGGGGGATAAGGTATGGAGGTGGCCAGTCTGGGGGTAATGAGAGATGGGAGATCGCCAGCTTGGGGAGTAAGGAATGGGAGGTAGGCAGCTTGGGGAGTAAGGAATGGGAGGTAGGCAGCTTGAAGGAATAGGGGGTAGGCAGCTTGGGGGGGTAAGGAATAGGGATAGGCAGCTTGGGGGAGTAAGGAAGCGGGGTAGGCAGCTTGGTGGAGTAAGGGGAATGGGGGTAGGCAGCTTGGGGGAGTAAGGGGAATGAAAGGGGGTAGCCAGCTTGGTGGAGTAAGTTTGTTGTTCTGCACATCGGTCAGGAGGCGATGAAATCGCTCGTTCACACGCAGCCGCCAGAGCAAACAGTGTACATACAGTGATGACAAACGCAATGAATGCAATATCCAGTGCAGAACAGTGCAAGATTGTGTTGCAGAAAGCCCGAGGAAGCACGGACGAGAGGGGCCGAAGGGCCAATCTCCGGGCAGAGCGACCAGCGTCCGTGTGGAGTTTACTCGATTTCCCCTCCATGGTGGACGGATCGGGGCAGGGGAGGCGAGCTCAGCCTTCCTCCCGCGCCTCCTAGCCCCGACGGGCTGAGTGCCGCCGCCTTCCTCCCCGGACAACAACCGGGGGGAAAAACACAGAAGAAACCTCTTCCAACCCCCCGAATCCCTCAGGGAATGCCCCTGCACCTGCCTTTGGAATCAAGCCGTCACAATTGTGCACGATCAGTCCGCATTATCCTTGTTTTAATATATACTAGACCAAGTAGGACACGTTGTGTCCCATCCCCTCAACACGCGGTTGTGGCGTCACACACACAGACAGACAGGGGGGTGAGAGACAAGGGGGGAGAGAGGGAGGGAAAGAGGGAGGAGAGAAGAGGAGGGGGAGAGAGGAGAGGTAGCGGGGAGGGGGGTAGAGAGGAGGGGGGTGATGAGGGGGAAGAGAGAGGAGGGGGAGAGAAGAGGGGAGAGAGAGGAGGTGGAGAGGAGAGGTAGCGGGGAGGGGGTATTGAGGAGGGGGTAGAGAGGCGGGTGAGATAGGAGGGGAGAGAGAGTAGGGAGAGAGAGGAGGCGGGAGAGGATGGGCTTGGGAGAGGAGGGGGAGTAGCGGGCAGAGGGGCAGTGGAAAAGAGCGGGGCAGCGGGTGTCAACCAAACGACTGCGAGTTGGGCGGGGGGAGGTGCGACGTCACTCGCAGTGCGTGGAACGCAGCGCAGGTCATGCGCGGAAGACCCATTGTGACGTCATCAGCAAGTCCATCTCGTTTATTTTCGGATGTGTGAACATTTTCATAAATAATTAGAAATAAAGCATGAATTTTTCAGATAAGCTGTTTTGGACTCCAGAAGGAAAATCTCTAACGGAATATGTAAAAATGTTACCGTTAATGTGTCGTATTTTCGAGAAAATGTGAGTACACACAAACATCACACACAAATAAATACACATCAATATTAGAATTTTATTATAGAAATATAGACGAAAGCTGATCAAGTTCAAGTTGGAATTTATTGTCACATTGTCACCAATAAGGTACAGTGATATTTGAATTACCGTACAGCCACACTAAGTAAAAAGCAACAAGACACACAGCCACATAAAATAAAATCTAACATAAACATCCACCACAGCGGAATCCACATTCCTCACTGTGATGGAAGGTAATAAATTTCAATCATCTTCCCATTTTGTTCACCCGTGGCCGGGGCTGTTGAACCCTCCGCAGTCGCCGCTTGCTGCCAACACACTACATAAAGGTCCCTTTAAACTTCCATGATCCAAAGACATCCTCATGAAGAAGGCCTACGCTTGGACAGCTATCCAGCCAGAAGATGCGAAAGCATTGCGGGAGTTTGCGATATTTCTTAGAAGTATGAAAGAAATGACTACCCTCTTAGACCACATGCAAGAAATGAATGTTGTTAGCAATATGAAAATGATCGCTCTAAAACTGCCCTATAGACTTAGAGAAAAGATAAAGCTGGTCTGTTAGAGGAAATTGAGAATGGAGAGGCCATGCTTCCTGATCTGGGGAACTTCATAGAAAAGGAAGTATGGTTCATGTCAAATTTACGCTATGGGAATATTCAAGATCCTAAACCAATCGCAACTGTCAAACGTT
The DNA here is from genome assembly GCF_010909765.2 of Amblyraja radiata. Taxonomy (NCBI): domain Eukaryota; kingdom Metazoa; phylum Chordata; class Chondrichthyes; order Rajiformes; family Rajidae; genus Amblyraja; species Amblyraja radiata. The sequence goes on from NC_045971.1 coordinate 49,770,564, forward strand.
CTACCTTTACTAAAACAAAAGGAAGATCAGGACCTAAGGGAAGTAGTTTTGTTTCCGCTCTAAATACCTGCAGAAACGAAACGCCAAAAGGAAGAAGGTACATCTACTGTTAAACCAAGACGGTTCTGCTTGTCATCCAGCAAGAAGTCAGAGGAATGACAAACAGGTGGCTCACGAGGGAAGGGAAGGGGGGCTGTCGATGACTGGTCAGCTCGGACCTTGCATCCCATCCCAAGAATGGACACCGCATTCTTGACAGGGCCAAGGAGAGCTAGTAATAGGAACACTTCTCCATCCGTTTCCCACCACGGATGGCTGACCTGCTGAGTTCTACCGGCACTTTGGAGGGGAATGAACAGGTGACGTGTAGGGTCTGGACCCTTCTTTGGGCTGATGGAGTCGGGGGAGAAAGCTGGAAAAAAGAGATGGGGTTGGGACAGACTCCAGGACTTGAGCAGGAGGGGGGAGTTTCCTTAATTTGGAGAATTCAATGTTCATGTCATTGGGCTGTAAGCTATGAGGTGCTGTTCCTCCAGATTGCGTGTCCCCTCACTCTGGCAATGGAGGAGGCCCAGGACAGAAACATCAGTGTGGGAGTGGGAAGGGGAGTTAAAATGGTTGGCAACCAGGAGATCCAGCAGGCCTTGGAGTGTAGGGTGAAATACACGCCTAGTCCTGATACAATAGACATCAGACAAGAGACAACAGGTGCAGGAGTAGGTCATTCGGCCTTTCAAGCCAGTATCGCCATTCAATGTGATCATGGCTGATCATCCACAATCAGTACCCCGTTCCTGCCTTCTCCCCTGACTCCGCTATCATTAAGATCCCTATCTAGCTCTCGCTGGAAAGTATCCAGCGAACCGGCCGTCACCGCCCTCTGAGGCAGAGAATTCCCCAGACTCACAACTTACTGTGTGAAAAAAGTGTTTCCTCAACTCCGTTCTAAATGGCTTACCTTATTCTTAAACTGTTACCCCTGGTTCTGGACCTCCCCGAACATCGGAAACACGTTTCCTGCCTCTAGCATGTCCAACCCCTAAATAATCCTATATGTTTCAATCAGAATCCCTCTCATCCTTCTAAACTCCAGAGTGTACAAGCCCAGCCACTCCATTCTCTCAGCATATGACTTCTGCCATCCCGGGAATTAAACTTGTGAACCTACGCTGCACTCCCTCAATAGCAAGAATGTCCTTCCTTAAATTTGGAGACCAAAACTGTACACAACACTCCAGGCGTCATCTCACTAGGTCCCTATACAACTGCAGAAGGACCTCTTTGCTCCGATACTCAACTGCTCTTGTTATGACGACCAACATGCCATTCGCTTTATTCACGGCCTGCTGTACCTGCATGCTTACTTTCAGTCACTGATGAACAAGGACCCCGAGATCCCGTTGTACTTCCGCCTTTGCCAACTTGACATTTAGATAATAAACTGCCTTCCTGTTTCTGCTACAAAAGTGTATAACCTCACATTTATCCACATACAACTGCATCTGCCATGCATCTGCCCACGCACCCAAACTGTCCAAGTCACCCTGCATTCTCATAGCATCCTCATTACAGTTCAGACTGCCACCCAGCTTTGTCTCATCTACAAATTTGCTAATGTTACTTTTAAATCTCTTCATTGATGTATATTGTAAATAGCTGCGGTCCCAGCACCGGGCCTTGCGGTACCCCACTTGTCACTGCCTGCCATTCTGAAAGGGACCCGTTTCGTCTGCCAACCAATTTTCTATCCATGTCAGCACTCTATCCCCAATACCATGTGCCCTAATTTTGCTCACTAATCTCCAATGTGGAACCTTATCAAATGCTGTCTGAAAGTCCTGGTGCATGACATCCACTGCCTCTCCCTTGTCCATTTTCCTAGTTACATCCTCAAAAAATTCCAGAGGATTAGTCAAGCATTCCCCTTCGTAAATCCATGCTGACTTGGACCGATCCTGTTACTGCTATCCAAATATGTGGCTATTTCATCTTTTATAATTGACTCCAGCATCTTCCCCACCACCGATGTCAGGCTAACTGGTCTATAATTCCCTGTTTTCTCTCTCCCGCATTTCTTAAAAAGTGGGATAACATTAGCTACCCTCCAATCCACAGGAACTGATCCTGAATCTATAGAACATTGGAAAATGATCACCAATGTGTCCACGATTTTTAGAGCCACTTCCTTAAGTAGCCTGGGATGCAGACCATCAGGCCCTGGGGATTTATCAGCCTTCAGTCCCATCAGTCTATCCAACACCATCTCCTGCCTAATGTGGATTTCCATCACCCCAGATCCACTGGCCACTAGTACACCAGGAAGTTTGTTTGTGTCCTCCTTAGGGAAGACGGATCCAAAGTACCTGTTAAACTCATCTGCCATTTTCTTGTTCCCCATAATAAATTCACCTTTTTCATTCTTCAAGAGTCCAACTTTGGTCTTAACTAATGTTTTCAAGAAGTACAAAATTAGCCAAACATGACCTTCCAGGATTTGTGCCTGGAAGGTAATGTTTGACTAATCTTGGATTTTTGAAGATGTTACTAGGGAAATTGATGAGGGTAAAGCAGTGGATGTTTCTATATGGACACCAGTAAGGCATTTGACAAGGTTCCTCATGGAAGGTTGATTAAGAAGGTTCAATTGTTGGGTATTAATGGTGGAGTAGCAAGATGAATTCAACAGTGGCTGAATGGGAGATGCCAGAGAGTAATGGTGGATGGCTGTTTGTCACGTTAGAGGCCGGTGACTAGTGTGGTGCCTCAGGGATATGTGTTGGGTCCACTGTTGTTTGTCATGTACATCAATGATCTGGATGATGGTGTGGTAAATTGGATTAGTAAGTATGCAGATGATACTAAGTTAGGTGGTGTTGTGGATAATGATGTAGATTTTCAAAGTCTACAGAGAGATTTAGGCCATTTGGAAGAGTGGGCTGAAAGATGGCAGATGTAATTTAATGCTGATAAGTGTGAGGTGCTACATCTTGGCAGAACAAATCAAAATAGGACGTACATGGTAAATGGTAGCAAATTGAGGAATGAAGTTGAACAGAGGGATCTAGGAGTAACTGTGCATTGTTCCCTTAGGGTGGAATCTCATGTAGATAGGGTGGTAAAGAAAGCTTTTGGAGTGCTGGCCATTATAAATCAGAGCATTGCGTATAGAAGTTGGGATGTAATGTCAAAATTGTACAAGGCATTGGTGAGGCCAATTCTGAAGTATGGTTGCCAAATTATAGGATGTCAACAAAATAGAGAGAGTACAGAGGAGATTTACTAGAATGTTGCCTGGGTTTCAGCAACTAAGTTACAGAGAAAGGTTGAACAAGTTAGGTCTTTATTCTTTGGAGCACAGAAGGTTCAGGGGGAACTTGATAGAGGTCTTTAAAATTATGAGAGGGATAGACAGAGTTGACATGGATAAGCTTTTTCCATTGAAGGTAGGGAAGATTCAAACAAGAGGATATGATTTGAGAATTAAGGGACAGAAGTTTAGGGGTAACATGAGGGGGAACTTCTTTACTCAGGGAGTAGTAGCTGTGTGAATGAGCTTCCAGTGGAAGTGGTGGAGGCAGGTTTGATGTTATCATTTAAAAATAAATTGGGTAGGTATATGGACGGGAAAGGAATGGATGGTTATGGTCTGAGTGCAGGTAGATGGGACTAGGGGAGGATAAGTGTTCGGCACGGACAAGAAGGGCCGAGATGGCCTGTTTCAATGCTGTAATTGTTATATGATTTTCCTCTTCTCATACGTAAAGAAGAAACAGCAGATGCCGGTTTACAAAGAGAGACGCAATCTCCTGGAGCAACTTGCACGTCTGGAGAACATGGACAGGCAACATTCTAGGTCAGGACCCTTCTTCAGACTGCTTGGTGTGGGGGGTGGAGAAAGTTGGAAAGGAGAGGTGGGAGTGGTCGTCTTAGATTCCCTTCCCTCTACAGATGCGGCCTGACCCACTGAGTTCCTCCACCGCTTTAGAGGGAATGGACAAACAACACTTAAGTCAGGACCCTTCTTCAGACTGAGTGGAGAGGGTGAGGGGAGGAAGCTGGAAAAGAGAGATGGGGCAGGACAAAGCCTGGCAAGTGATAGGTGGATACAAAATGCTGGAGTAACTCAGCAGGACAGGCAGCATCTCTAGAGAGAAGGAATGGGTGAAGTTTCAGGTTGAGACCCTTCTTCAGAAGTGATAGGTGGATATAGGTGAGGGAGACACAAGAAACTGCAGATGCTGGAATCTTGCATAGAACACAATTTAGTTAGATGCACAGAATCTCTTGCCCAGAGTGGGGGATTCGAGGACCAGACGACATGGGTTCAAGGTGAAGGGGAAAAGATTTAAAAGGAAATTGAGGGGTACATTCACACAGAGGGTGGTGGGAGTGTGGAACAAACTGTCACAGGAGGTAGTTGAGGCTGGTACCATCCCAAGAAACAGTTAGACAGTTACATGGATTGGACAAGTTTGGAGGGATATGGACCAAACACAGGCAGATGGGACTAGTGTAGCTGGGACATGTTGGTCGGTGTGGGCAAGTTGGGCCGAAGGGCCTGTTTCCACACTGTACCACTCTACGACTAACACAAAATGCTGGAGTAACTCAGCGGGTCAGGCAGCATCTGTGGAGAACATGGATAGGTGACTTCCGTTGGCGCTATGGAGGCTTGAGTCCAGCGCCAACTAGCTCCGTGCCGAAGAATCTAAAAACGGGAGAAAATCGGGTCTTACCTGCAGCGATCGCGATCTGAACGGCTGCCTGCGTGACGTCATCAGGCGCGCGACTTTATGGTATGTCGTCGGTACAACGTACCCCCCCCCCCCCCCGTGTGACACAAAAAAAAGCCGGTAAAGGGAAACCGCAGATGGAAGAGGAAGGCCCTACAGAGGCCTCGGCCTCAGTTACAACGACGGCCCAGGAAGACCCTCCGAAGAAAATGAAACAGAAAAAGTCTGAAATGGAGGATCTTAAAACCTTTCTCGCTGCTGAAATGAAAACCTTTGGAGAGAATTTTAAAGAGGCACTTGACGCTTTTAAGGTAGATTTTAAAGCAGAAATGCATTCTACCGTTCAACAAATGCTGGAAATCTGGAAGAGAACGAGGGAGGAAGAGGTCAAGGATCAGATGGAAGTGCTGGAAGCCAGGCTCGTTTCGGTGGAAACGAAGGTTAAAACGGAGGTGGACCCCATTCATCACGAACTTGATCAACATAGAACAGCGATAACCGAACTTGAGAAATGGGCGACGACAAGTGCGGAAACTGTAAGTCGACTCCTTACTGAAAACCAACGCCTCTCCGATATGGTGATCAAATTAAGTGATAAATGTACCGATTTGGAGGGGCGTCAAAGACGTAAGAATCTAAGAATTGTAGGGGTGAAAGAAGGAAGTGAGAGGGAAATGGGCACTCGGGATTTTGTGGCAGACCTATTACAAAAAGCCTTAAAATTGGATCACAAACCTTCACTCGGTCGAGCTCATAGAGCGCAGCGACGTCGTATACAAGATGATGCCCATCCAAGACAAATTATCGTAAAAGTGCAACTGGATCATGAATTTGACGATATAATGAAGAAAATTGTTCGAGGCGGACAGCTCCTCTTTGAAGGTGTGAGATTCAGTATTTACCGAGATTATCCGGCAGAAGTCTTCAAGAAAAGAGCGCTGTTCACTGAGACAAAAAGAATATTGAAGAATGTACCTGATTTGAGATACAGCTTGCTTTATCCCGCAAGATTAAGAGTCTCCTACAAGTCCAAGGAGCACTTTTTTACAGACCACGAAAAAGCACTGGAATATGCCAAAGAAGTCGGTAACATGACCATAGACTGAAGAATTTACATTACTCCTTAGGAGTCAAGGACTAACAGGACCGCCAGATCTAAAAGGACCTTTAAAGTTCTTTCAAGAGCTTTAAGGACATTCGGAAACCGAAATCGACGGAGGACATTGGATAAAACCGTGATCTTTGTATTTTTTTGTTTTTGTTTTTTTTTTTGTTTACTAATCATTATTATTATCTGTATATTCATATCTAACTATATATGTAACAACTAATACTTATTAAATATCCATATTACCACTAAAATTATTAACATTAACATTTCTCATAAAAAGTTAATACTGTATATGATTGATAACAATGATTAATAATTAATAGTCTTCGATTAACGTAGAAATGAATTACATACTTATATTATATAGGAAGATATGCAAGAGGTAAATTAGCCTACGTCATAATAAAGTTTGACGGTTTTTCTCTTTATTTTTCAATTTAAAATTAAATTTATAGATTTAGCGAAAAAATTAATATGATATGTAGAGAATAATAACGTTGTGAATTTTTGCTGTCCTTGAACTTTTCTGCAGGGTTACGTGCTTATGTATGTATACATATGGGTATATATATATATATATATATATATATATATATATATATATATATTGTGTGTGTGTATGTATGGGTATGTAAATAAGTTTGTTACTCCCAAAGAAGTTATTTGAATGTTAGAAATAATCTTTTTTTTTCTTCGGGCACGGAGCTGGGAATTTTTTTTTTCTTACAAAGGCTACGGAAGTCTTTAGAATTCTAGCCACGTTAGTGTGGCTATCACTAACTACACTAATTGTAGATGTAGTTCTTTTTCTTTCACCCTACACTAACCAACTCTATCACTTTCTTCACTTTAAATATTTTTATAACTTAATGTTTGAATGGAAAAATAAGACTAATACAAGGAGATGTGTTCGGAAGAGCGACGTATATGATTTTAAATTCATCTATTTGAGGTTCGGGAGCAGGGTCAGGTTCTATGTGTTGTACCTTCTGCTCGGTTATAGACCACCTTAGAAACAATATGCAAGATGTTAACATGACAAGAGGGGGTCAGGGAATAACATTTTGTAGTTGGAATGTCAAGGGAATCAATGAACCAATTAAGAGAGGTAAAGTTTTGGCACATCTAAATTTAATCAAAACAGATATAATATTTCTTCAAGAAACACACCTTAAAAATGAATCTCAACATAGACTTAAAGCTAAGTGGATCGCTGAATCATATCATTCCTCCTTTTCCCACAAGTCCAGAGGAGTTGCAATATTAATTCGTAAAGGAATACCTTTTACGAACTCTTCAACAATAGTGGATATTGATGGTAGATATATTATATTAGTTGGAGAGTTAAATGGAGAAAAAGTGATTCTTCTAAATGTTTATGGGCCTAATTTTGATAACCCCACGTTTTTTAATAAAACATTTAATAAAATTCCTGAATTTACACAATATAAATTAATAATTGGAGGAGACTTCAATTGTACATTAGATTCATACTTAGATAGATCATCAAGGCAAAAAAAAGTAAAATCTCAATCAAGTGTATTTTTAAATTCATTTATTAATGCCACTAATATTAAGGATGTCTGGAGAATAGAAAACCCAACTGGACGGGAATATTCATTTTACTCACCAGTACACAAAACATACTCAAGAATAGATTATTTTTTAGTTGACTCTACGTTTATCCCATTTATTTATAATTCAAAATACCATAACATTATAATCTCAGATCATGCACCTGTAACATTCATGATTAAATTAAATGGAATGTCCGAGAAACAAGCATATTGGAGATTTAACCCACAAATTTTGAACGAAAGATCATGCCAGGAATATATTATTAAACAGATTCAAATATTTTTTGAGGTAAATGACAACCCTGACACACCTACTTCTCTTATGTGAGAAACGTTCAAAGCTTATGTTCGAGGTACATTAATTTCTGCTCAAGCATTTTATAATAAAGAGAACAGGATCAAGCAACAAACATTGGAAAGTGAAATCAAGCAACTAGATATAGAAAATGCGAGAATGCCATCTACGTTAAAACATAATAAAATTGCGGTATTGAAATATAAATTAAATAAAATGTATTCAGAACAAGTAATAAAACTTTATCAAAAAACCAAACAATTACATTTTGAATTTGGAGACAAACCACAAAAACTATTAGCACGCCAGTTACGAAAAATGGAAGGGGAAAAAATAATTCATAAAATTAGAACAGAGACAGGAGAATTATTAAAAATGCCCAAGGATATAAATGATAGATTTCTCCAATACTATCATAACCTTTATTCAACTAAAACCGTAGCACAATCAGAAGGAATAGCAGATTTTTTAATAAAATGTAATTTAAAAGGTTTAGATTCAAACGATAGAGAATTATTAGAAAGGGAGATTATGATAAAGGATATTGAGGAGTCTATTGGCTCTTTAAAAAATGGTAAAGCAGTAGGACCAGATGGTTTAGGCTCCGAATTTTACAAAAAAATTTATTATTTGCTTTGCCCACGTTTACAAAGACTGTATGAGTATATCTATACTCAACAGAAACTTCCAGACACTTTAAATGAATCTATAATAACACTTATTCCTAAAGCTGATAAAGATCCGGAAGACCCGGGATCATACAGAGCAATTGCACTTTTAAATACAGATCAGAAAATATTAACTAAAATACTAGCGCATAGATTAAGTACAGTGATGAATAAATTAATACACCCTGACCAAACAGGCTTTATTCAGAAACGGTACTCATATTATAATTTAAGAAGATTATTCAATATTATATATTCCAAGAGAATTATTAATGAAGATCTAGCAATAATCTCACTTGACGCTGAAAAAGCATTTGATCAGGTCGAATGGTCTTATTTATTTTCGGTGATGGAAAAGATGCAGCTAGGGGAGAAATTCTGTACATGGATAAAACTGTTATATACAAATCCCACGGCTAGAATATTTATAAACCAAAGGTTGTCATCTAAATTTAGCCTATCTAGAGGTTGTAGACAAGGATGCCCGTTATCTCCATTATTATTTGCGCTTGCTATTGAACCACTGGCAGAAAGAGTTAGGGGGCATCCGGAAATACATGGGTATAACACAAAGGACACAGTGAATAAAATTTCTCTATACGCAGATGATGTATTAATTTACATTACAAAACCAGAAATTAGTATTCCAAACTTATTAAAGCTAATAACCCAATTTGGTTCACTTTCAGGATACAGAATAAATTGGAATAAAAGTGAAATTATGCCAATAAGGGAACATAACAAACAGATAATACAACAATTTCCATTTAAAATAGTAAATGAAAAATTTAAATATCTAGGTATTTATGTAACTAAGATATATACATCATTATTTAAAGCAAATTTCCCCCCATTACTGAACAAACTACATAAGAATATTCAATACTGGAAAACACTTCCTATCTCAATGGTTGGCAAAATTAATGCCATAAAAATGATTTTTTTACCGCAAATATTATACCTTTTTCAGACAATTCCGATATATCTGGCAAAAAACTTTTTTTTTAAATTGGACTCTATTGTTAATGATTTTATCTGGGATTATAAGAATCATAGGATAAACAAAAGACACTTGTGTAAATCAAAAATAAATGGAGGCTTGGTTTTACCTAATTTTTTGTTTTATTTCTGGGCAGTTAATATCAAAAATATGAATTTCTGGTTGGAAGAAATAGATCATCAACCAGACTGGTTAAAAATGGAAAAGGAAGATTGTTTACCTTTTGATATCGGTTCGATATTATTTGCTACGTCTAAATTAAACAAAAAAATTTATAGGGAAAACCCTATAATATTTAGTGCTATACGAATTTGGAAACAATTAAAAAAGACATTAAAATTAGATAATTTATCACTTTTTCTTCCAATTGTGAATAATCCTTTGTTTAAGCCTTCATGGTTAGACGGGGGGTTTACACAATGGAAGAATTATGGAATTAAAAATATGGGACAACTTTACAAGGAAGGCACTTTTCTGACATTTCAGGAGTTGCAACAGACTTATGGACTTCGAGGAAATGATTATTTCAGATATCTTCAATTTAGAGATTATGTAAAATCGAACTCTCAAAATTTTCGAATTAGAAATTCAGAAATTCTTGATGAATGTTGGAACAAACATCCTAATACAGAAAAATTAATATCTTATATATATAATATCTTATTAGACAGTGACATTCCTTCGACGGACTTACACAGACAAACATGGGAAAAAGAATTAAATCAAGTAATAACGAAAGATACTTGGGAAGAAAGTTTGCAACACATACATCAGTGTTCACTAAACGCCAGACATTCTCTAATACAATTTAAAGTAATACATAGGTTACATTATTCAAAAACAAAACTACATAAAAATTTTCAACATATCTCACCTATATGTGATAAATGTCAACATTTAGAAGCTACATTATCTCATATGTTTGCAAACTATAAAAATTAAAAAATTCTGGGTAAATATTTTCAGTATAATATCTAAAGTAACCAACACACAATTGGACCCAGATCCAAAATTAATAATACTCGGAATATTAGAATTAAATCAAACATTTAGAACAACACAAAGAAACTTTATTGATTATAGTTTAATAACAGGAAAAAAATTAATTCTAAAATTTTGGAAAGGCCCTACGGCCCCCACAATCAAAATGTGGATTATAGAAATGACGGAGACCTTAAACGTGGAAAGAATCAGATTTTCCCTGTTGGACAAACAGGAATTATTCGTTGGAACATGGTCTCCTTTTATTGATTACTTAAAGGGTCAGAATAGTTCAGCACAGGAACCTGACTAGCACTCGGGCTAAAGAATGGATGAAATGCTATACTTTGAAATGTACGAATATATCTCGAATGAAGTTTTTTATTTTAATAAATTTTTCCATTCTTCTTTAACTATCTTTTTCCTTTTTTTTGTTTTTTTTTTTTGTTGTTTTTGTTTTTCTTCTCTTTCTTTTCTTTCTTTACTTCATCTATCTCTTTAGTTCTATCTAGTTTTTAAAAAAAAAGGCAAAAGGTATTGGAGACAATGTAATAATAATTGACAATATTATCAATTTAAAAATGTAAGACTGTAATGATGTAATAGGTTATGTACCTATCTCCAATAAAAAATATTTTCAAAAAAAAAAAAAAGAACATGGATAGGTGACATTTCAGAGTGCTGGAGTAACTCAGCGGGACAGGCAGCATCTCTGGAGAACATGGATAGGTGACATTTCAGAGTGCTGGAGTAACTCAGCGGGTCAGGCAGCATCTCTGGAGAACATGGATAGGTGACATTTCAGAGTGCTGGAGTAAGTCAGCGGGACAGGCAGCATCTGTGGAGAACATGGATATGTGACATTTCAGAATGCTGGAGTAAGTCAGCGGGTCAGGCAGCATCTCTGGAGAACATGGATAGGTGACATTTCAGAGTGCTGGAGTAAGTCAGCGGGACAGGCAGCATCTGTGGAGAACATGGATATGTGACATTTCAGAATGCTGGAGTAAGTCAGCGGGTCAGGCAGCAACTCTGGAGAACATGGATAGGTGATATTCACAGAGTGCTGGAGTAAGTCAGTAGGACAGGCAGCATGTTGTTTAAGAAGGAACTGCAGATGCTGGAAAATCGAAGGTACACAAAAATGCTGGAGCGAAGGAGATAGGCAACGTTTCGGGCCAAAACCCTTCTTCAGACTGATGGGGGGGTGGGGGGGGCGGGGGAGAAGAAAGGAAAAAGGAGGAGGAGCCCGAGGGCTGAGGGGGAGCTGGGAAGGGGAGGAGACAGCAAGGGCTAACAGAATTGTGAGAATTCAATGTTCTTGCCAGCAGGATGCAGACTCCCCAAGGGGAATATGAGGTGCTGTTCCTCCAATTTAGGGTGGGCCTCACTCTGGCCATGGAGGAGGCCCCGGACAGAGAGGTTAGATACGGAGTTGAAGTGCTGATCCACCGGGAGGTCAGGACGGTTAAAGCGGACCGAGCGGAGGTGTTCGGCGAAACGATCGCCAAGCCTACGCATGGTTTCACCGATGTAGATCAGCTGACATCTAGAGCAGCAGATGCAATAGATGAGGTTGGAGGAGATGCAGGTGAACCTCTGGCACACCTGGAATGACTGCTTGGGTCCTTGAATGCAGTCGAGGGGGGAGGTAAAGCGACAAGTGTAGCATCCCTTGCGGTTGCAAGGGAAAGTGCCCGGGGAGGGGGTGGTGCGGGAGGGAAGGGAAGAATTGACAAGGAAGTTACGGAGGGAACGGTCTTTGCGGAAGGCAGATAGGGGGGGGGGGGGGAGATGGGAAGATGTGGCGAATGGTGGGGTCACGTTGGCGGTGGCGAAACTGACGGAGGACTATTTGTTGTATGTGACGGCTGGTGGGGTGAAAGGTGAGGACATGGGGGACTCTGCCCTTGTTGCGATTGGGAGGATGGGGAGAGAGAGTAGTGTTACGGGGTATGGAAGAGACCTTAGTGCGGGCCTCATCTATGGTGGAGGAGTGGAACCCCCGTTCCCTGAATAATGAGGACATTTCAGATGTCCTGGTGTGGAACGCCTCATCCTGGGAGCAGATGCGGCGTAGACGGAGGAATTGGGAGTAGGGGATGGAGTCCTTACAGGAAGCAGGGTGGGAAGAAGTGTAGTCCAGATAGCCATGGGAGTCAGTGGGTTTATAGTGGATGTCGGTCAGAAGTCTATCACCTGTGATGGAGATAGTGAGGTCAAGGAAGGGTCGGAAATGGTCCAGGTGTATTTCAGTGCCGGATGGAGGTTAGTGGTGAAGTGGATGAAGTCAGTCAGTTGTGTGTGGGTGCAGGAGGTGGCACCAAAGCAATCGTCAATGTAGCGGAGGTAGAGGTCGGGGATGGGGCCCTGGTATGCCTCAAACAAGGATTGTTCGACGTACCAGACAAAGAGGCAGGCGCAGCTGGGGACCATGCGCGTGCCCATAGCTACGCATTGTGTTTGGAGGAAATGGGAGGAGTTAAACAAGGCTATTGAGGGTAAGGACCAGCTCCGCTAAGCGGAGGAGAGTTTGAGTGGATGGGTATAGGTTGCTTCTCTGGTCGAGGAAGAACCGGACGCCTTTGAGACCATCCTGGTGGGGGATGGAGGTGTAGAGTGACTGGACGTCCATGATGAAGATGAGAGGATGGGGGCCTAGAGAATGGAATGCACGGAGACGACGGGACAGGCAGCATCTCTGGAGACAAGGAATGGTTGACGTTTCAGGTCGACATTTAAGATGGGTCTCGACCCAGAAACGTTACCCATTCCTTCCAACATTTTGTGTCTACTTAAACAGTGCCTATCTATCCATGTGGCGTTGTGCCAGCAGGCTGGAGGAGCGGCCAAAGGCCTTGCCACAGAGCGGGCAGGTGAACGGGCACTGACCGTTGTGGATTTGTCGTTGCTCCAGCAGGTGGTCAAGGCAGGTGAAGCACTTACCACAGGACGGGCAGGGGAAGGGACGCTCACCGCAGTGGGTACGCCGGTGCTGCCACAGGCTGGACATGTGGGTGAAACCCTTGCCACACTCAGCGCACACAAAGGGTCTCTCTCCGGTGTGTATCCACTGGTGCTCCCGCAGCCCCCGTGCTCTCTTGTCACAGTGGGAGCAGCTGCTCGCCGGCGTGGGTCCGCCGGTGTTGCCGCAACCCCCGCGTGCTGTCAAACGACTCACCGCAGTACGGACAGTCGTAGGGCTGACCACTGGTGTGCACGCGCTGGTGAGACAGGGCGTGGGAGGCCATGGCAAAGCTTTCTCCACACACCGGGCTGGGGACGGGACGGTCGCCGGAGTGCACCCGCTGGTGGGACAGCAGCTTGGAGGAGCTGGTGAAGCCCTTGCCGCACTGGACGCAGGTGTAGGGGCGCTCGCCAGTGTGGGTGTGCTGGTGCACCAGCAGGGTGCTTGGCTGGTTGAAGCCCTTGCCGCACTGGGTGCAGGTGAATGGGCGCTCGCCGGTGTGGGTGCGCTGGTGCTCCAGCAGGTGACTAGAACGGGTGAAGCCCTTGCCGCACTGGGTGCAGGTGTAGGGCCGCTCCCCGGTGTGGGTGCGCTGGTGCGCCAGCAGGTTGCTGGACCGGGTGAAGCGCTTGCCGCACTGGGTGCAGATGAAGGGGCGCTCCCCGGTGTGGGTGCGCTGGTGCTCCAGCAGGTATCTAGAATGGGTGAAGCCCTTGCCGCACTGGGTGCAGATGAAGGGGCGCTCCCCGGTGTGGGTGCGCTGGTGCCCCAGCAGGCTGTTGGAGCAGATGAAGCCCTTGCCGCATTGGGTGCAGGTGTAGGGCCACTCCCCAGTGTGGGTGCGCTGGTGGGACAGCAGGGTGCTTGAGTGGGAGAAGCCCTTGCCGCACTGGGCGCAGGTGTAGGGGCGCTCGCCGGTGTGGGTGCGTTGGTGCCCCAGCAGGTGACTGGAGTGAGTAAAGGTCTTGCCGCACTGGGTGCAGGTGTAGGGGCGCTCCCCAGTGTGGGTGCGCTGGTGCTCCAGCAGGTGAGAGGACTGGGTGAAGCCCTTGCCACACTGGGCGCAGGTGTAGGGCCGCTCCCCAGTGTGGGTGCGCTGGTGGTCCAGCAGGTGACTGGACTGGGTGAAGCGCTTGCCGCATTGGTCGCAGCGGTATGGGCGCTCGCCGGTGTGGAGGCGCCGGTGGGACAGCAGGTCTTTGGACTGGGTGAAGCCTTTGCCGCAGTCACTGCAGGTGTAGGGGCGCTCGCGGGCGTGCAGGCGCCTGTGCCTCTTCAGGTGATTGGACGACTTGAAGCCTTTGCCGCTGTCGGAGCAGGTGAAGGGCCGCTCACTGCTGTGCACCAGCAGGTGCTGCCTTAGCCCCGACAACTGGACAAAGCTCATGTCGCAGGTGGAGCAGCCATAGGGCTTCTCGCCCGTGTGCACCTGCCGGTGTATCTTCAGGTGATTCGCCGTCTTGAAGCTCATGCTGCAGTTGGAGCGGGTGAAGGGCCTCTCGCTGGAGTGCATGCTGTTGTGCCCCTGCAAGTACTTGTAGTGAGTGAAGCTCTTGCCGCTTTCCGAGCAGTTGAAGGGACGTTCTCCCGTGTGCAGCAGCCGGTGGGCCTCCAGCTCGCTCAGGCACCGCCACGCCTTGCCACAAATGTCAATTTAACTTGTTGGTCCTCCATCGAAGCTCAGCCCGCACACCGAGCAGATGGGGGAGCCCACTGGCACCCTGGCCGCCCTCAATGGCCGCTCACGTCCCCGACTCTCCGTCCACAGCAACGGCTCCTAAACCCTGCAGGAGGGGAACACAGGGCAAACAGGACATTACTAGCACATATTGAGTGCGTTTATGGCGGAGGAAACCGTTATAAAGAAACATAGAAAATGGGTGCAGGAGTAGGCCATTCGGCCATTCGAGCCTGCAACGCCATTCAATATGATCATGGCTGATCATCCAACTCCATATCCTGTACCTCCCTTCTCTCCATACCCCCTGATCCCTTTAGCCACAAGGGCCACATCCAATTCCCTCTTAAATATAGCCAGTGACCTGGCCTCAACTACTTTCTGTGGCAGTGAATTCCACAGATTCACCACTCTCTGTGTGAAAAAAAACGTTCTCATCACGGCCCTAAAAGTCTTCCCACTTATCCTTAAACTGTGACCCCTTGTTCTGGACTTCCCCAACATCAGGAACAATCTTCCTGCATCTAGCCTGTCGAAACCCTTAAGAATTTTGTAAGTTTCTATAAGATCACCCCTCAATCTTCTAAATTCTAGCGAGTACAAGCCGAGTCTATCCAGTCTTTCTTCATATGAAAGTCCTGCCATCCCAGCAATCAGTCTGGTGAACCTTCTCTGCACTCCCTCCGTGGCAAGAATGTTCTTCCTCAGATTAGGAGACCAAAACTGTACGCAATACTTCAGGTGTGGTCTCACCAAGGCCCTGCACAACTGCAGTAGAACCTCCCTGCTCCTATACTCAAATCCCTTTGCTATGAATGCTAACATACCATTCGCCTTCTTCACTGCCTGCTGCACCTGCATGCCTACTTTCAATGACTGGTGTACCATGACACCCAGGTCTCATTGCATCTCCCCTTTTCCTAAACGGCCACCATTCAGATAATAATCTACTTTCCTGTTCTTGCCACCAAAGTGGATAACCTCACCTTTATCCACATTATACTGCATCTGCCATGCATTTTCCCACTCACTCAAACTATCCAAGTCAACTTGCAGCCTCCCAGCATCCTCCTCACAGCTAACACTGCCCCCCAGCTTCGTGTCATCCGCAAACTTGGAGATTTTGCATTCAATTCCCTCGTCCAAATCAGTAATATATATTGTAAATAGCTGGGGTCCCAGCACTGAGCCTTGCTGTACGCCACTAGTCACTGCCTGCCATTCATAAAAGGTCCCGTTTACTCCTACTCTTTGCTTCCTGTCTGCCAGCCAGTTCTCTATCCACATCAATACTGAACCCCCAATGCCGTGTGCTTTACGTTTGCATCGAAATCTCTTATGTGGGACCTTGTCAAAACCCTTCTGAATGTACAGATATAACACATCCACTGGTTCTCCCTTATCCACTCTACAAGTTACATCCTCGAAAAAAATTCTATAAGATTCGTCAGACATGATTTACCTTTCATAAATTCATGCTGACTTTGTCCAATGATTTCACCACTTTCTAAATGTGCTGCTATCCCATCTTTAATAACTGACTCTAGCATTTTCCCCACTACTGATGTTAGACTAAATGGTCTGTAATTCCCCGTTTTCTCTCTCCTTCCCTTTTTAAAAAATGGGGTTACATTAGCATCCCTCCAATCCTCAGGAACTACTCCAGAATCTAAAGAGTTTTGAAAAATCATCACTAATGCATCCACTATTTCTGGGGCTACTTCCTTAAGTACTCTGGGATGCATTATTTATCACTAATACAATTCTGTGCGGCACAGTGGGGCAGCGGGACAGCTGCTGCCTCACCGCCAGATACCCGGGCTCCATCCTGACTACGGGTGCTGTCCATGTGGAGTTTGTACGTTCTCCCCTTGACCTGTGATGGTTTTTACTCCGGCTGCTCCGGTTTTCTCCAACATTTCAAAGACGTTTACGGTTGTAGATCGGTTGGCCTCCGCAATATTGTTAAATTGTCCCTAATGTGCGTAGGATAGTGCTAGTGATAGAATCGCTGGTCGGCGCGGATTCTGCGGGCCAAAAGATCTGTTTCCGCGCTGTATCTCTAAACTAAACTAAACCAAAGAAGGGTCTCGACCCAAAATGTCACCCATTCATTCTCTCCACAGATGCTGCCTGACCCGTTGAGTTACTCCAGCACTTTGTCATAGATTCATAGAGTGATACAGCGTTGGAAAGAGGCCCTTCGGCCCAACTCCTAGATCCCTCGGCTCCACACATTCCCCCAGCTCCCCGCCATTCACAGTAAAGATCCTGCCCTGGTTTGACTTCCTAAACTGCAACACCCTCCCCATGCCCAAACAATGTGACCTCCTCCCTGCCCCTCACCCATGTCGCCGCATCCTGCTCCTTACCCCCCTTTGCTCCCTCCTCCCCACCCCCAAACAATGTGAACCCACCCCCACCTGGCTCCCTACCCCTTTCATGGATAATTTAACCTCTCTCTCCCCCCCCCCCAGTTCCCTGCCCCCCATTCATCCCCCTCAGCACCAAACCCACTCCCCCTTGAATCCCTCCCCCTCCCTTCGATCCCTGCTTTCCCCGCTACTCCCTTCATCCCTTATCCACCTCCAGCCTCTCACCCCTCTTCACCCAGCCACCTTCTTCACCCCTCCCCCTCTCTCTTTCTCTCTCTCTGTGCCTCTAAATGTCTCTCTCTCTGACCTCTCTCTATCTCACTCTCTCTCACTGTCTCCCTCAGTCTCTCCCTGTCTCCCTCTCTCTCTCTCTCTCACACACACTCTGTCTCTCTCTCAGTGTCTCTCTCTCTCTGAGTGTCTCTGTCTGACTCTCTCTCTGTATCTCTCCTACTCTGCCTCTCTCTCTCCCTCTGTCTGTCTCTGTCCCTGACTCTCTCTCTGTCTATCTCTCTCTCTCTCTCTGCCTGTCTCTCTCTCTCTCTCTCTTGCTCTCTCTCCGTCTGTATGTCTCGCTCTCTCCCTCTCCCCCCTCTTTCTCCCTCTCTGTCTCTATCTCTCTGCCTGTCTCTCCCTGTCTGTCTCTCTCTCTCTGCATCTCTCTCCCTCTCTCTGTTGCTCTCTCTCTCTCTCTCTCTCTGTGTCTCTGTACCTCTCTGTGTGTCTCTCTCTCTGTCTCACCCTCTGTCTCTCGATCTGTCTCTCTCTCCGTCTATCTCTTTCTCTCCGTCTCTATCTCTCTCGGTCTCTCACTATCTGTGTCTGTCTCTCTCTGTCTGTCACTCTGTCTGTCACTCTCACTCTGTCTCTGTCTCTTGCTCTCTCTCCCTCTGTATGTCTCGCTCTCTCTTTCTCTCCCCTCTCTCACCTGTCTCTCTCTCTCTCTCTCCCTCTCTCCCCCTCTCTCTGTGTCTCTGTACCTCTCTGTGTGTCTCTCTCTATCTCTCTCCGTCTCTCCCTCTGTCTCTCTGCTCTCTCGATGTCTCCCTCTCCCTGTGTGTCTCTCTTTCTCTCTCTGTTTCTCGCTCTCTCTCTCTCTCTCTCTTCTCTCTCTCTGTCCCTCTCTCCCCCTCCCTCTCTCTGTATCTGTATCTCTCTTGCTGTCTCTCTCTCCCTCTGTGTTTGCCTGTTTCTCTTTTCTCTCTCTCGCTCTGTCTCCCTCTCTGTCACCTCTCTCTCCCTCTCTGACACCCCCCCTCTCTCTGTCTATGTACCTCTCTCCCTCTCTGTCTCTCTCTTTCTCTGTCTGTGTCACTCTGTTTCTGTTTCTCTCTCTGTCTGTCTGACACTCTCTCACTCACTCTCTCCCTCTGTATCTCTCTCCCCCGCACTCTCTCTGTCTATGTACCTCTCTCCTACTCTGTCTCTCTCTCTCCCTCTCACTGTCTCTGTATCTCCCTCTCCCTCTCTCTGTCTGTGTACCTCTCTCCTACTCTGTCTCTCTCTCCCTCTCTGTCTCTCACTCTCTCTCTCACTGTCTCTGTATCTCCCTCTGTATCTCTCTCCCCCGCACTCTCTCTGTCTGTACCTCTCTCCTACTCTGTCTCTCTCTCTCTCTCCCTCTCTGTCTCTCACTCTCTCTCTCAGTCTCTGTATCTCTCTCTCTCTCTCCCCCACTGTCTCTCCCTCTGTGTGTCTCTTTTTCTCTCCCTCTCCTTCTGTCTCACTCCCTCTCTCACTGTCCCTCTCTCTCTCTCTCTGCCACTGTATCTCTGTCACTCTCTGTCTCTGTATCTCTCACTGTCCCCCTCTCTCTCTCTCTCTGTCTATCACTTTTTCTTTCTCTCCCACTGTGTGTCTCTCTCTTTCTTTCTCTCTCTCTTTCCATCTCTCTCTCTCAATGTCTCTCTCTCTATCTCTCTCTGTCTCTCTTTCTCTGCCTCTCTCCCCCTCTCTCTCGGTCTCTGACTATCTCTCTCTCTGAGTATCTCTGTCTGTCTCTCTCTGTGTCTCTATATCTCTCTCCCATTGTCTCTCTCTCTCTCCCTCTCTCTTTCTCTGCCTCTCTCTCTCTGTCTATCTTTCTGAGTCTGTCTCTCTCTCTCTCTCTCCCTCTCTCTACCGGCTTCTCCTCTGTCTGTCACTCTCTGTCTCTGTCACTCTCTCTCTCTCTCTCTCTCTCTCTATCTGTCTCCGTCTCTCCCCCCCCCCCGCTCCCCCTCTGTCTCTCTGTCCCACTGTCTCTCTTTCTCTCCGTTTCTCACGCTGTCTCTCTCTCTCTCTGAGTGTCTCGCTGTCTTTCTCTCTCTCCCTCTCTCTCGCTGCCTCTGTCTCTGCATCTCTCTCTCCTCTCGCCGCCTCTCTCTCCCACTCTCTGTCTCTCTCTCTCTCTCTGGTTCTCCCTGTCTCTCAGAGTCTTTCTCTCACTCTGTCTGTCGCTATCCCTCTGTGTCTGTGTCTCTCTCCCCCTCTCTCTCTCACGCTGTTTCTCTCTCTCTCTGGTTCTCTCTCTCTCTCTCTCTCTCTCTCTCTCTGTTTCTCTGTCTCTCTAGTTCTCGCTATCAATCTCAATTTCAATTTAAAAACTTTATTGGCACGATAAAAAAACATTGTTATATTGCTAAAGTATAAAACATGGCATACATACAGTGTATGTATGTCATGTAAGTATACAGTGCAGGGATAGATATGTCCCTGTACATAAACTCGCAATATGCCTATAGCCCTTTATTGATTGCTACACGTTCTTGCAGCTGTAAGCAGTACAACACAATAGCAAGTTTAGCAATTCAATATTCATTTCTTAGTGTTAGTTAATGTCAATTAGTGTGTGCGTACATATGTGCATGTTGGTCATTCACCGTCTCTCAGGTTATGGCATGCTGTTACGTATTGTGCACCAAGATGTGCCGTATTTCCTTCGCCAAGGATTATTCTTAGTTTTGATGTATCATCTAGTTCTTTAAAATCAGGGGTTGACACACTGAGTTTGTCAAAGTATGCTTTCCTTGTTTTGTCAAATGTTTTGCATTTTAGGAAGGTGCACCTCTGTTTCAACCTCATCTGTCAAACAGTGGCCGCATATTCTGTTTTCTCTTGGTTGCCAGAATCTCTTCTGTCTTCCTTTTTCAACTACCAAATAGTGGTCACTTAACCTGTATTTGGTGAGGGTCTGTCTCTGCTTTATGTCTCTAACAGTTGAGAGATAGTATGCCAATTTATAGTCTCTTTTTAGGGCACGGTAACATTTTAATCTGCTTTGGATTTTGGTTTCTTTATCCCGATGTTCCAAGTACGTTTCTTTACATTGTTTGATAATTTGGTTCACTCTAATTGGTGATTGGGGGTCAGTATTGATCTGTGACCGGTCAGGGTTTAACTGGATAGGGTTTAACTGAGTAGGGGTAGTTAATCTCAGTACCAACTGATCCAGGGAACTCTTTTCTGGGTTCCCCTCTTGTGTTTGAAGGGCTTTAAACTGGAGGGTATCTGGGGGACTAGATTTAAGGTGATTCCAAAAATGTAGTGCTCTTTTCTGGATATCAGCGGGTATCTGCCTAATTCCGCCCTACATGCGTTTGTTGGTGTTTTCCTTTGGATACAGAGGATGTTCTGACAAAATTCCGCATGCAGGGCCTCTGTTGTATGTTTTTCCCATTTACTATAATTATGGTGACATACTTCACTACCATAAAGCGCAATAGGCTGGATTACACTGTCAAATATTTTAAGCCAGATTTTAATTGGGATTTGGATGTTGTAGAATCTTCTTTTTATTGCATACAGAGCTCTTCGAGCTTTCTCTTTTAGTGCATTCATTGCCATATTGAAGCTCCCTGATGCTGAGACGGTTAGACCAAGGTAAGTATAGCTCATAGTGTGTTCGGGAACAGCACCATTGAGAGTAAATTTGTATTTATCTTCCTGACATCTGGGTCTTTTCTGAAAAATCATGATGTTGGTTTTCTTTAGATTTACTACCAGGGCCCAATTTTGGCAGTACTCATCAAGTAGGTCCAACTGTTGCTGCAGTCCCTGTTCTGTGGGGGACAGCAGAACCAAGTCATCCACATTAAACAGGGATTTTACCTCTCCGTCCAGAAGACAGAGGCCCGGCGCTGTGCTCTGGTCCAACTTTTCTGCCAAATCGTTGATATATACATTAAACAGTGTCGGGCTCAGATTGCAGCCTTGCCGGACGCCTCTTCTATGGGCGAAGAGATCAGTGCGTTTGTCCCCAATTTTAAAGCCACATTTATTATTCAGATACATTGATTTGATAAGGTCATATACCTTTCCTCCTATACCACAGCTGCGGAGTTTGTAATAGAGCCCTTCATGCCAAATAGAGTCAACTGCTTTCTCAAAGTCAATAAAACAGGCAAATATTTTCCCATTTTTCGCTTGGTGTACATGTTTTTCAATGAGAGTGTGGAGGGTATAAATGTGGTCAGTGGTACGGTGTTTTGGGAGGAAGCCAATTTGGTTTTTACTGAGAATGTTGTGTTTGTTAAGGAAATCCTGCATTCTGTTATTTATGATACTGCAGAATAACTTCCCTAGGCAGCTACTGACACAGATGCCACGGTAGTTATTTGGGTCTAATTTGTTTCCACTATCTCTCTGTCCCTCTCTCTCTCTCTCTCTCTCTCTCTCTCTGCCTCTCCCTCTGCCTCCCCCTCTGTCTGTCTCACTGTCTCTCTCTGTTTCTGTCTCTCTCTCTCCCTCTCAATCACTGCCCAATATCTGTCTCTCTCTCTCTCTCCCCCTCTCTGTCTGTCTCTGTCTGTCTCTCCGTCTCTGTCTCTCTCAGTCTCTCTCTATATCTCTTTCCCTCTCTCTCTGCATCTGTCTCTCAGTATTTCTCTGTCTCTCACTCTTTCTCTCTCTCTGTCTGTATCTCTCTGTCTCTGTCTGTTCCTCTCTATCCCTGTCCCTCTCTCTCTCTTGCTGTCTCTGTCTCTCCCTGTCTTGCTCTTTCTCTCTCTCTGTCTCTCTTTCTCTGTCTCTCTCCCTCTTTCTATCTCTCCCTCTCTCTATCTCTATCTCTCCCTCTCTCTGTCTCTCTGTCTCTCTCTCTCTCTCTCTCTCTCTCTCTCTCTCTCTCTCTCCCCGTCTCCCCCTCCCTGTCTCCCCTTCTCTGTCTCCGCCTCTCTGTCTCCCCATCTCCCCCTCTCCCCCTGTCTCTCTCTGTTTCTGTCTCTCTCTATATATCTCTATCTCTCTCTTCCTCTCTCTGCATGTCTCCCTCTCCGTCTCCCTCTCTCTCTCCCTCCCTCTCTATCTCTATATCTCCCTCTGCATCTGTCTCTCTCACTCTGTCTCTCTCTGTCTGTCACTCTCTCTGTCCCTCTCTCTGCCACTCTCCCTGCCCCTGACCCTGTCTGTGTGTGTGTGTGTGTGTCTCTCTCTCTCTCTGTCCCTGCCTCTGTCCCTGTCTCTCTCTGTGTCCCTCTCTGCCACTCTCCCTGCCCCTGTCTCTGTCCCTGTCTGTGTGTGTGTGTCTCTCTCTATCTCTGTCCCTGCCTCTGTCCCTGTCTCTCTCTCTGTCCCTCTCTCTGCCACTCTCCCTGCCCCTGTCTCTGTCCCTGTCTGTGTGTGTGTGTCTCTCTCTATCTCTGTCCCTGCCTCTGTCCCTGTCTCTCTCTCCCTCTGTCTGTCTCTGTCTCTGTATTGTGTTCAGTTCTGGGCACCGTGTTACAGGAAAGATGTCGTCGAGCTGGAAAGGGCGCGGAGAAGCTTTACGAGGATGTTGCCGGGTCTCGAGGGTCCTGAGCTACAGGGAGAGGTTGGGGCAGGGCTGGGACTCTATTCCTTGTAGCACAGGAGGATGAGTGGTGATCTTATTGTTAAAATTGTACAAGGCATTGGTGAGGCCAATTCTGGAGTATGGTGTACAATTTTGGTCGCCTAATTATAGGAAGGATGTCAACAAAATAGAGAGAGTACAGAGGAGATTTACTAGAATGTTGCCTGGGTTTCAGCAACTAAGTTACAGAGAAAGGTTGAACAAGTTAGGGCTTTATTCTTTGGAGCGCAGAAGGTTAAGGGGGGACTTGATAGAGGTTTTTAAAATGATGAGAGGGATAGACAGAGTTGACGTGGAAAAGCTTTTCCCACTGAGAGTAGGGAAGATTCAAACAAGGGGACATGACTTGAGAATTAAGGGACTGAAGTTTAGGGGTAACATGAGGGGGAACTTCTTTACTCAGAGAGTGGTAGCTGTGTGGAATGAGCTTCCAGTGAAGGTGGTGGAGGCAGGTTCGTTTTTATCATTTAAAAATAAATTGGATAGTTATATGGATGGGAAAGGAATGGAGGGTTATGGTCTGACGCAGGTATATGGGACTAGGGGAGATTATGTGTTCGGCACGGACTAGAAGGGTCGAGATGGCCTGTTTCCGTGTTGTAATTGTTATATGGTTATATGGTTATAGAGGTGAACAAAATCACCAGAGGAATAGATCGGGTAGACGCACAGTCTCTTGCCCAGAGCAGGGGAATCGAGGACCAGAGGACACGGGTTTAAGGTGAGAGACGCGAGGGGTGGGAATCATTGAATAGGAACCTGAGGGGCAACTTTTCCACACAGAGGGTGGTGGGTGTATGGAACGAGCTGCTGGAGGAGGGAGTTGAGGCTGGGACTATCCCAACACTTGGACAGGTACTTGGACTAGTGTAGATGAGGCATGTTGGCCGGTGTGGGCAAGTTGAGCCGAAGGGCCCGTTTCCGCCCTGTATCACTCCCTCTCTCTCTCTCTCTCTCTCCCTGTGTGTCTCTCTCTTTTTCTCTGTTTATCTCTCACTCTCTCCGTTTCTCTCCCTGTTTCTCTCTCTTTCTCTGTCTCGCTCTCTGTCTCTCTCTGTCTCTCTCTTTCTTTCTCTCTCTGTCTCTCTATCTCAGTCTGAAGAAGGGTATCGACCCGAAATATCACCCATTCCTTCTCTCCAGAGATGCTGCCTGACCCGCTGAGTTACTCCTGCACTTTGTGTCTATCTTCGGTGAAATCCAACATCTGCAGTTCCTTATCACACTCTCTCTCTCTGTCACTCTCTCTGTGTTTCTCTCTGTCTCTCTCTCCCTCGTTCTCTCTCTCCCTCTATCTCCCTCTCTCTCCCTATTCAGTCAAGAAGTTGGGAGGTCACGTTGCATTTGTACAAGACTAGTGTAGATGGGGCATGTTGGTCGGGGTGGGACTAGTGTAGATGGGGCATGTTGGTCGGGGTGGGACTAGTGTACATGGGACATGTTGGTCGGGGTGGGCCTAGTGTAGATGGGGCATGTTGGTCGGGGTGGGACTAGTGTAGATGGGGCACGTTGGTCGGGGTGGGACTAGTGTAGATGGGGCATGTTGGTCGGGGTGGGACTAGTGTAGATGGGGGATGTTGGTCGGGGTGGGACTAGTGTAGATGGGGCATGTTGGTCGGGGTGGGACTAGTGTAGATGGGGCATGTTGGTCGGGGTGGGACTAGTGTAGATGGGGCATGTTGGTCGGGGTGGGACTAGTGTAGATGGGGCATGTTGGTCGGGGTGGGACTAGTGTAGATGGGGCATGTTGGTCGGGGTGGGACTAGTGTAGATGGGGCATATTAGCCGGTGTGGGCAAGTTGGGCTGAAGGGCATGTTTCCGCACTGTACCTCTCTCTCTCTCTCTGTCTGTCTGTCTGTCTGTGTGTGTCCCTCTCTGTCTCTTTCAGTCTGTCAGTCTCTCTCTCTCCCCCCACACTGAGGTCACACTAGCTTCTCATTTTCAGCCTGTCCTTTACTGTGTGTGTGTCTCTCTCTCTCTCTCTCTGTTTCTCTGTCTCTCTCTCTCTCTCTCTCTCTCTATTGATCGACATATCTCTCTGTCTGTCTCTCTCTCTTTCTGTCTCTCTCCTTCCCTCTCTGTCTCTCTTTGTCTCTCTCTCCCTCTGTCTGTCTGTCTCTCTCGCTCCCTCTCTCTGTCTCTTTCTCTCTCTCCCTCTCTCCCTCATAGTAACATAGAAACATAGAAAATAGATGCAGGAGTAGGCCATTCGGCCCTTCGAGCCTGCACCACCATTCAATATGATCATGGCTGATCATCCAACTCAGTATCCTGTACCTGCCTTCTCTCCACACCCCCTAATCCCTTTCGCCACAAGGGCCACATCTAACTCCCTCTTAAATATAGCCAATGAACTGGCCTCAACTACCTTCTGTGGCAGAGAATTCCAGAGATTCACCACTGTCTGTGTGAAAAATGTTTTTATCATCTCGGTCCTAAAAGATTTCCCCCTTATCCTTAAACTGCGACCCCTTGTTCTGGACTTCCCCAACATCGGGAACAATCTTCCTGCATCTAGCCTGTCCAACCCCTTAAGAATTTTGGAAGTTTCTATAAGATGCCCCCTCAATCTTCTAAATTCTAGCGAGTACAAGCCGAGTCTATCCAGTCTTTCTTCATATGAAAGTCCTGGCATCCCAGGAATCAGTCTGGTGAACCTTCTCTGTGCTCCCTCTATGGCAAGAATGTCTTTCCTCAGATTAGTAGACCAAAACTGTACGCAATACTCCAGGTGTGGTCTCACCAAGAGCCTGTACAACTGCAGTAGAACCTCCCTGCTCCTATACTCAAATCCCTTTGCTATGAATGCTAACATACCATTCACTTTATAACCATATAACCATATAACAATTACAGCACTGAAACAGGCCATCTCGGCCCTACAAGTCCGAGCCGAACAATTATTTTCCCTTAGTCCCATCTACCTGCACTCAGACCATAACCCTCCATTCCCTTCTCATCCATATGCCCATCCAATTTATTTTTAAATGATACCAACAAACCTGCCTCCACCACTTCCATTGGAAGCTCATTCCACACCGCTACCACTCTCTGAGTAAAGAAGTTCCCCCTCATGTTACCCCTAAACTTCTGTCCCTTAATTCTGAAGTAATGTCCTCTTGTTTGAATCTTCCCTATTCTCAAAGGGAAAAGCTTGTCCACATCATCTCTGTCTATCCCTCTCATCATTTTAAAGACCTCTATCAAGTTCCCCCTTAGTCAAGTCAAGTCAAGTTTATTTGTCACATACACATACGAGATGTGCAGTGAAATGAAAGTGGCAATGCACGCGGACTTTTGTGCAAAAGACAAACAACCAAACAACCAAACAAATTATAAACACAATCATAACACACATATTCTTTTACATAATAAATAATGGAAGGAAAAACGTTCAGTAGAGTTAGTCCCTGGTGAGATAGGCGTTTACAGTCCGAATGGCCTCTGGGAAGAAACTCCTTCTCAACCTCTCTGTTCTCACCGCATGGCAACGGAGGCGTTTGCCTGACCGTAGCAGCTGGAACAGTCCGTTGCAGGGGTGGAAGGAGTCTCCCATGATTTTATTTGCTCTGGAGTTGCACCTCCTGTTGTATAGTTCCTTCAGGGGGGCGAGTGAAGTTCCCATAGTGCGTTCGGCCGAACGCACTACTCTCTGCAGAGCCTTCTTGTCCTGGGCAGAGCAATTCAAAAACCAGATGGTAATATTTCCGGACAAGATGCTTTCCACCGCCGCTGCATAGAAGCACTGGAGGATCCTCGGAGACACTCTGAATTTTCTCAATTGCCTGAG
The DNA here is from genome assembly GCF_010909765.2 of Amblyraja radiata. NCBI lineage: Eukaryota > Metazoa > Chordata > Chondrichthyes > Rajiformes > Rajidae > Amblyraja > Amblyraja radiata. The sequence continues at coordinate 49,797,550 of NC_045971.1, forward strand.
GTGGTAAAGGCGCTGCCTTGCCTTACTCACGAGTGCTGAGGCGTGTGATGCCCATGTCATATCCTCGGAGTTGTGGACTCCCAGATATTTAAAACAGTTCACTCTATCCACAGGATCCCCATTTATCCTCAATGGAGTGTACGTCCTCAGATGATGTGCCCTCCTAAAGTCCACGATCAGCTCCTTAGTTTTCTTGATGTTCAAGAGGAGGCTGTTATCCTGACACTAGAGTGCTAGATCAGCCACCTCCTCCCGGTAGGCCTTCTCGTCGTTGTCTGAGATCAGGCCCACCACCACAGTGTCATCAGCAAACTTAATTATTGAGTTGGAGCTGAACCTAGCCACACAGTCATGTGTGTACAGGGAGTACAATAGGGGGCTGAGGACGCAACCCTGGGGCGATCCTGTGCTCAGGGTGAGGGACTTCGATGTATTCCCTCCCATCTTGACTCCCTGGGGCCTGGCGGTGAGAAACTCCAGGACCCAGGCACACAGGGAGGTGTTGAGCCCCAATTCCAGTAGCTTCCCGGCCAGTCTGGTGGGGACTATCGTGTTGAAGGCTGAACTGTAGTCTATGAACAGCATCCTCACGTAGCGACCCTTCTGGCTGTCCAGATGGGAGAGAGCGGTGTGCAAGACCTGGGAGACCGCATCGTCCGTGGATCTGTTCGGACGGTATGCGAACTGCAACGGGTCCATGTTCCGAGGGAGGAAGGCGCAGATGTATTTCTTCACCAGCCTCTCAAAGCATTTCATGACTACCGAGGTAAGGGCCACCGGACGTAGTCATTCAGACAGGCTGGGGAGGCATTTTTTGGTACCGTTACAATGATGGATTTTTTGAAGCAGGCAGGGACCACGGACTTGTCCAGGGAGAGGTTGAATAATGTAGTGAGCACTGGAGCTAGCTGCGTAGCACAGGACTTGAGTACTCGCCCCGAGATGCCATCGGGGCCTGCAGCTTTTCTCGTGTTCACCCGTGTCAGAGCCCTTCTCACGTCGTGCTCGGACAGCGAGAATGTGTGCACATTCCTCCCTTCAGCTTCGGTAGCCAGCCCGCTGGCGGTATTGTCGATAGTCGGCATACCTGGGGTGGTGTTGCCCCTCTCGAAACGAACATAAAAGGAGTTCAGGTAATCAGCTAGGGAGGTGCCGGCACTTGCGGATGAGGGAGGGGTGCTCCGGTAGTTGGATACAATCCGTAGCCCCTGCCACAGGCTTCTGGTGTCCTGCTGCTCCATCTGTAACTCCATCTTGTCTCTGTACCTTCTCTTTGCGTCCTTCACCACCCTTCGCAGTCGGTAGGACTCTGCCTTGTAGACGTCCATGTTTCCTGATGCCACGCCCGAGTTGTAGGCATTCAGGGCCACACGAACAGATCTGTCTACCCAGGGTTTTTGGTTCGGAAAGGTGCTTACCCTTACCGTGGGGACGATGTTGTCGGTTACTGTTGCGATGAAGTCCGCGACTGCTTCCGCGAACTCACTGATGTCACTGCGCTCCAGAGAATAAAGACCTAACTTATTCAACCTTTCTCTGTAACTTAGTTGTTGAAACCCAGGCAACATTCTAGTAAATCTCCTCTGTACTCTCTCTATTTTGTTGACATCCTTCCTATAATTGGGCGACCAAAATTGTACACCATACTCCAGATTTGGTCTCACCAATGCCTTGTACAATTTTAACATTACATCCCAGCTTCTATACTCAATGCTCTGATTTATAAAGGCTAGCATACCAAAAGCTTTCTTTACCACCCTATCTATATGAGATTCCACCTTCAAGGAACTATGCACGGTTATTCCCAGATCCCTCTGTTCAACTGCATTCTTCAATTCCCTACCATTTACCATGTACGTCCTATTTTGATTTGTCCTGCCAAGGTGTAGCACCTCACATTTATCAGCATTAAACTCCATCTGCCATCTTTCAGCCCATTCTTCCAAATGGCCTAAATCACTCTGTAGACTTTGGAAATCCTCTTCATTATCCACAACACCCCCTATCTTGGTATCATCTGCATACTTACTAATCCAATTTACCACACCTTCATCCAGATCATTGATGTACATGACAAACAACAAAGGACCCAACACAGATCCCTGAGGCACCCCACTAGTCACCTGCCTCCAACCCGACAAACAGCCATCCACCATTACCCTCTGGCGTCTCCCATTCAGCCACTGTTGAATCCATCTTGCTACTCCTGCATTTATACCCAACAGTTGAACCTTCTTAACCAACCTTCCATGAGGAACCTTGTCAAAGGCCTTACTAAAGTCCATATAGACAACACCCACTGCTTTACCCTCGTCAATTTCCCTAGTAACCTCTTCAAAAAATTCAAGAAGATTAGTCAAACATGACCTTCCAGGCACAAATCCATGTTGACTGTTCCTAATCAGACCCTGTTTATCCAGATGCTTATTATTATATTATCTCTAAGTATCTTTTCCATTAATTTGCCCACCACTGAAGTCAAACTAACAGGTCTATAATTGCTAGGTTTACTCTTAGAACCCTTTTTAAACAATGGAACAACATGCGCAGTACGCCAATCCTCGGGGACTATTCCCGTTTCTAATGACATTTGAAATATTTCTGTCATAGCCCCGGCTATTTCTACACTAACTTCCCTCAATGTCCTAGGGAATATACTTTCTTCACTGCCTGCTGCACCTGCATCTCCCTCTCTCTCTCCGTCCCTCTCTCCGTCCCTCTCTCCGTTCCTCTCTCCATCCCTCTCTCCGTTCCTCTCTCCATCCCTCTCTCCGTCTCTCTCCCCGTCTCTCTCTCTGTCTCTCTCTCTCTGTCTGTCTCTCTCTCACACTCTCTGGGACAGAGGATTCAAAGGAATAGGTGACAATTCAGGTCGAGACCCTTCTTCAGACTCAAGAACCATTTCCTTCGCTCCATAGATGCTGCCTCACACGCTGAGTTTCTCCAACATTTTTGTCTAACAACAAGAGTCCAATCACCTTCACTGGACAATAGACAACAGGTGCAGGAGGAGGCCATTCGGCCCTTCGAGCCAGCACCGCCATTCAATGTGATCATGGCCGATCATCCCTAATCTCTGTGGAAATGAAAAGCCATGGATGACAGCAGAGGTGCGCTCGCTGCTGAGGGCCCGTGATGCAGCCTACAGAGCCGGTAACACAGCTGCTCTTCCATCTACCAGGACTGCACTGGAAAAAGGAATCAAGGCAGCAAAACGTGCCTATGCAGAGAAAATCCAGGGACACCTCTGTGACACAGGAGAGCAGGAGGATGTGGAAGGGAATCCAAACACTGACGGGGTACAAGGCAAGGCAGCAGGTGACTGACACCGACACTTCTCTTCCAGATAAACTTCCAGAAAATTGTTCCAGTAGAACAATTTCTTTGCACGTTTTGATGCAGCTAACACCACACCCAATGGGAGAGCTAGCCCTTGCTTACAAACTGACCAGTCAGTCCTGACCATAGACTCGATGTACACACGGAGAATCCTGTCCAAGGTCAACCCGTGGAAAGCTGTTGGACCCGACAACATCCCAGGCCGTGTGCTCAAGGAATGTGCGGATGAGTTAGCAGAAGTGCTAACAGACATCTTCAACATCTCACTTAGTCAAGCCATTGTCCCCACATGCCTCAAAACTTCCACAATAATCCCAATAGCAAATAAATCAGTTGTGGCTTGCCTAAATGATTACCGCCCTGTCGCTCTAACCCCCATAGTAATGATGTGCTTTGAACGCCTGGTTAAACCTCACATTACTGCCAGCCTCTCCTCATCGTTAGACCACCTCAGTTTGCCTAATGCCCCAAATGTTCAACAGAAGATGCCATCTCTACTACGCTGCACACAGTACTCACTCATCTGGAAAACAAAAACACCTACACCAGAATCCTGTAAATTGACTTCAGCTCAGCTTTTAACACCATCATCCCACAGAGACTTGTGGAGGAACTAACCCTGCTGGGCCTCAACACCACCCTGTGTCACTGGATCCTGGACTTTCTGACATCGAGACCGCAGTCAGTCCATGTTGGCAAGAATACCTCAGGCTCAATCACGCTGAGCACCGGCTCCCCTCAAGGCTGTGTGCTCAGCCCGCTGTTGTTCCCACTGCTCACACATGACTGTGCTGCCAGATTCAGGGGCAACAAGATTATAAAATTTGCAGATGACACCACAGTGGTGGGTCTCATCAGTGGAGAGGATGTAACAATGTACAGGGAGAAAGTGAAACAACTAGTGGACTGGTGCGGCAACAACAATTTAGCATTAAACGTCGACAAAACAAAGAAGAAGATTGTCGACTTCAGGACTTCAGGAGGTCGCAGCCCAAACACACACCCCTCAACAACAGAGAGCATAAAGTTCCTCGGAGTGCAAATTACAGACAGTCTCACCTGGTCCAGGAACATCACTGGGATTGTCAAACGGGCCCATCAGCGACTGCACTACCTGAGGAAACTCAAACAGGTCTCACTCCCCACCAACATCCTCAGGACTTTTTACAGGGGCACGGTGGAGTCTGTACTCACGTACTGCATGAACACATGGTACTCCAACTGTAACTGCTCAGACAGGAAGTCTCTGCAGAGAGTAGTGAGGGGAGCAGAGAGGATCATTGACGTCTCCCTACCCTCGGTACAAGAACTGTTCCAGTGCCGCTGCCTGAAAAAAGCACTGAGCATAGCAAAGGACAGACTGCACTCACTCCACGCACACCTGGATCTCCTGCCATCAGGCAAGAGATACCGTAGCATCAAAGCCCGGACAACCAGACTGCTAAACAGTTTCCTGCCACAGGCTGTGAGGCTGCTAAACAGTCATTCCACCTGATTCTGCTGCTTTTTGAACTGACAATTTAATAACTGGCACTGAGTAATAACTCTGGCACTGGCTCAGGCCACTTAAATCAGCTGCCCTGGACATTTTATGACTGTTACTTGTATTTTAATGTTGCTGTTTTTACCTGCACTTTTGTTTAACTATTCGTACTGTTTTATCAGGAACTGGATTGTTTTTTTTATCATTATATTTTATGCCTGGAACAGGGATTTGTGCCTGGAAGGTCATGTTTGACTAATCTTCTAGAATTTTTTGAAGCGGTTACTCGGGAAATTGATGAGGGTAAAGCAGTGGATGTTGTCTATATGGACTTCAATAAGGCCTTTGACAAGGTTCCTCATGGAAGGTTGGTTAAGAAGGTTCAATTGTTGGGTATTAATGGTGGAGTAGCAAGATGGATTCAACAGTGGCTGAATGGGAGATGCCAGAGAGTAAGGGTGGATGGCTGTGTTCAAGAAGGAACCGCAGATTTCACGAAAAGTTACCTATTTCCTTCGCTCCATAGATGCTGCTGCACCCGCTGAGTTTCTCCAGCATTTTGGTGTACCTAAGGGTGGATGGCTGTTTGTCAGGTTGGAGGCTGGTGACTACTGGGGTGCCTCAGGGATCTGTGTTGGGTCCACTGTTGTTTGTCATGTACATCAATAATCTGGATGATGGTGTGGTAAATTGGATTAGTAAGTATGCAGATGATACTAAAATAGGTGGTGCTGTGGATAATGAAGTAGATTTTCACAGTCTACAGAGAGATTTAGGCCATTTGGAAGAGTGGGCTGAAAGATGGCAGATGGAGTTTAATGCTGAAGTGTGAGGTGCTACACCTTGGCAGGACAAATCAAAATAGGACGTACATGGTAAATGGTAGGTATTGAGGAATGCAGTTGAACAGAGGGATCTAGGAATAACTGTGCATAGTTCCCTTAAGGTGGAATCTCATGTAGAGAGGGTGGGAAAGAAAGCTTTTAGTGTGCTGGCCTTTATAAATCAGAGCATTGAGTATAGAAGTTGGGATGTAATATTAAAATTGTACAAGGCATTGGTGAGGCCAATTCTGGAGTATGGTGTACAATTTTGGTCGCCTAATTATAGGAAGGATGTCAACAATATGGAGAGAGTAGAGGAGATTTACTTGAATGTTGCCTGGGTTTCAGCAACTAAGTTACAGAGAAAGATTGAACAAGTTAGGTCTTTATTCTTTGGAGCGCAGAAGGTTAAGCGGGGATTTGATAGAGGTCTTTAAAATGATGGGAGGGAAAGACAGAGTTGACGTGGATAAGCTTTTCCCTTTGAGAGGAGGGAAGATTGAAACAAGTGGACATGAGTTCAGAATTAAGGGACAGAAGTTTAGGGGTAATACGAGGGGGAACCTCTTTACTCAGAGAGAGGTAGCTGTGTGGAATGAGCTTCCAGTGGAAGTGGAGGAGGCAGGTTCAATTTTATCATTTAAAAATAAATTGGATAGGTATATGGATGGGAAAGGAATGGAGGGTTATGGCCTGAGTGCAGGTAGATGGGACTAGGGGAAAATAAGTGTTCGGCACGGACATGAAAGGCCGAGATGGCCTGTTTCCGTGCTGTAATTGTTATATGGTTATGCGTGAAATGTTTAAGTTTTATGTGCGATGCCCCGGTATTCCCTGGGAAACGTCTTCTCATTTTGCACTGTACAACTCTCTCTGTGTTTCTCTCTGTCTCTCTCTCCCTCATTCTCTCTCTCTCTCCCTCTTTCTCCCCCTCTCTCTCTCCCTATTCAGTCAAGAAGTTGGGAGGTCACGTTGCATTTGTACAAGACTAGTGTAGATGGGGCATGTTGGTCGGGGTGGGACTAGTGTAGATGGGGCATGTTGGTCGGGGTGGGACTAGTGTAGATGGGGCATGTTGGTCGGGGTGGGACTAGTGTAGGTGGGGCATGTTGGTCGGGGTGGGACGTGTAGATGGGGCATGTTGGTCGGGGTGGGACTAGTGTAGATGGGGCATGTTGCTCGGGGTGAGACTAGTGTAGATGGGGCATGTTGGTCGGGGTGGGGCTAGTGTAGATGGGGCATGTTGGTCGGGGTGGGACTAGTGTAGATGGGGCATGTTGCTCGGGGTGAGACTAGTGTAGATGGGGCATGTTGGTCGGGGTGGGACTAGTGTAGATGGGGCATGTTGGTCGGGGTGGGACTAGTGTAGATGGGGCATGTTGGTCGGGGTGGGACTAGTGTAGATGGGGCATGTTGGTCGGGGTGGGACTAGTGTAGATGGGGCATGTTGGTCGGGGTGGGACTAGTGTAGATGGGGCATGTTGGTCGGGGTGGGACTAGTGTAGATGGGGCATGTTAGTCGGTGTGGGCAAGTTGGGCTGAAGGGCATGTTTCCGCGCTGTACCTCTCGCTTTGTCTGTCTGTCTGTCTGTCTATCCCTCTCTGTCTCTGTCTCTTTCTGTCTGTCAGTCTCTTTCTCTCCCCCCCACACTGAGGTCACACTGGCTTCTCATTTTCAGCCTGTGTCCTTTACTGTGTGTGTCTCTCTCTGTTTCTCTCTCTCTCTCTCTCTCTCTCTCTCTCTCTCTGTTTCTCTCTCTCTCTCTCTCTATCGATATATCTCTCTGTCTCTGTCTGTCTCTCTCTGTCTCTTTCTCTCTCTCTGTCTCTCTCTCTTTCTGTCTCCCTCTCTGCCTCACTCTGTCTCTGTCTCTCTCTTTCCCTCTCTGTCTCTCTCTCTTTGTCTCTCTCTCCCTCTGTCTGTCTGTCTCTCTCGCTCCCTCTCTCTGTCTCTTTCTCTCTCTCCCTCTCTCCCTCCCTCTCATAGAAACATAGAAACATGGAAAATAGGTGCAGGAGCAGGCCATTCGGCCCTTCGAGCCTGCACCGCCATTCAATATGATCATGGCTGATCATCCAACTCAGTATCCTGTACCTGCCTTCTCTCCACACCCCCTGATCCCTTTCGCCACAAGGGCCACATCTAACTCCCTCTTAAATATAGCCAATGAACTGGCCTCAACAACCTTCTGTGGCAGAGAATTCCAGGGATTCACCACTGTCTGTGTGAAAAATGTTTTTATCATCTCGGTCCTAAAAGATTTCCCTCTTATCCTTAAACAGCGACCCCTTGTTCTGGACTTCCCCAACATCGGGAACAATCTTCCTGCATCTAGCCTGTCCAACCCCTTAAGAATTTTGGAAGTTTCTATAAGATGCCCCCTCAATCTTCTAAATTCTAGCGAGTACAAGCCGAGTCTATCCAGTCTATCTTCATATGAAAGTCCTGACATCCCAGAAATCAGTCTGGTGAACCTTCTCTGTGCTCCCTCTATGGCAAGAATGTCTTTCCTCAGATTAGGAGACCAAATCTGTACGCAATACTCCAGGTGTGGTCTCACCAAGAGCCTGTACAACTGCAGTAGAACCTCCCTGCTCCTATACTCAAATCCTTTTGCTATGAATGCTAACATACCATTCACTTTATAACCATATAACCATATAACAATTACAGCACGGAAACAGGCCATCTCGGCCCTACAAGTCCGTGCCGAACAATTATTTTCCCTTAGTCTCACCTGCCTGCACTCATACCATAACCCTCCATTCCCTTCTCATCCATATGCCCATCCAATTTATTTTTAAATTATACCAACAAACCTGCCTCCACCACTTCCACTGGAAGCTCATTCCACACCGCTACCACTCTCTGAGTAAAGAAGTTCCCCCTCATGTTACCCCTAAACTTCTGTCCCTTAATTCTGAAGTCATGTCCTCTTGTTTGAATCTTCCCTATTCTCAAAGGGAAAAGCTTGTCCATATCAACTCTGTCTATCCCTCTCATCATTTTAAAGACCTCTTTCAAGTCCCCCCTTAACCTTCTGCGCTCCAGAGAATAACGACCTAACTTATTCAACCTTTCTCTGTAACTTAGTTGTTGAAACCCAGGCAACATTCTAGTAAATCTCCTCTGTACTCTCTCTATTTTGTTGACATCCTTCCTATAATTGGGCGACCAAAATTGTACACCATACTCCAGATTTGGTCTCACCAATGCCTTGTACAATTTAACATTACATCCCAGCTTCTATACTCAATGCTCTGATTTATAAAGGCTAGCATACCAAAAGCTTTCTTTACCACCCTATCTATATGAGATTCCACCTTCAAGGAACTATGCACGGTTATTCCCAGATCCCTCTGTTCAACTGCATTCTTCAATTCCCTACCATTTAGTAGGTAGTTGAGGCCAGTTCATTGGCTATATTTAAGAGGGAGTTAGATGTGGCCCTTGTGGCTAAAGGGATCAGGGGGTATGGAGAGAAGGCAGGTACAGGATACTGAGTTGGATGATCAGCCATGATCATATTGAATGGCGGTGCAGGCTCGAAGGGCCGAATGTCCTACTTCTGCACCTATTTTCTATGTTTCTATGTTTCTATTTACCATGTACGTCCTATTTTGATTTGTCCTGCCAAGGTGTAGCACCTCACATTTATCAGCATTAAACTCCATCTGCCATCTTTCAGCCCATTCTTCCAAATGGCCTAAATCACTCTGTAGACTTTGGAAATCCTCTTCATTATCCACAACACCCCCTATCTTGGTATCATCTGCATACTTACTAATCCAATTTACCACCCCTTCATCCAGATCATTGATGTACATGACAAACAACAAAGGACCCAACACAGATCCCTGAGGCACCCCACTAGTCACCTGCCTCCAACCCGACAAACAGCCATCCACCATTACCCTCTGGCGTCTCCCATTCAGCCACTGTTGAATCCATCTTGCTACTCCTGCATTTATACCCAACAGTTGAACCTTCTTAACCAACCTTCCATGAGGAACCTTGTCAAAGGCATTACTAAAGTCCATATAGACAACATCCACTGCTTTACCCTTGTCAATTTCCCTAGTAACCGCTTCAAAAAATTCAAGAAGTTTAGTCAAACATGACCTTCCAGGCACAAATCCATGTTGACTGTTCCTAATCAGACCCTGTTTATCCAGATGCTTATATATATTATCTCTAAGTATCTTTTCCATTAATTTGCCCACCACTGAAGTCAAACTAACAGGTCTATAATTGCTAGGTTTACTCTTAGAACCCTTTTTAAACAATGGAACAACATGCGCAGTACGCCAATCCTCGGGGACTATTCCCGTTTCTAATGACATTTGAAATATTTCTGTCATAGCCCCTGGCTATTTCTACACTAACTTCCCTCAATGTCCTAGGGAATATACTTTCTTCACTGCCTGCTGCACCTGCATCTCCCTCTCTCTCTCCCTCTCTCTGTCCCTCTCTCCGTCCCTCTCTCCATCCCTCTCTCCGTCTCTCTCTCTCTCTGTCTCTCTGTCTGTCTCTCTCTCACACTCTCTGGGACAGAGGATTCAAAGGAATAGGTGACGATTCGGGTCGAGACCCTTCTTCAGACTCAAGAACCATTTCCTTCGCTCCATAGATGCTGCCTCACACGCTGAGTTTCTCCAGCATTTTTGTCTAACAACAAGAGTCCAATCACCTTCACTGGACAATAGACAACAGGTGCAGGAGGAGGCCATTTGGCCCTTCGAGCCAGCACCGCCATTCAATGTGATCATGGCTGATCATCCCCAATCAATTGGGATCCCTAATCTCTGTGGAAATGAAAAGTCATGGATGACAGCAGAGGTGCGCTCGCTGCTGAGGGCCCGTGATGCAGCCTACAGAGCCGGTAACACAGCTGCTCTTCCATCTACCAGGACTGCACTGGAAAAAGGAATCAAGGCAGCGAAACGTGGCTATGCAGAGAAAATCCAGGGACACCTCTGTGACACAGGAGACAGCAGGAGGATGTGGATGGGAATCCAAACACTGACGGGGTACAAGGCAAGGCAGCAGGTGACTGACACCGACACTTCTCTTCCAGATAAACTTACAGGTAATTGTTCCAGAAGAACAATTTCTTTGCACGTTTTGATGCAGCTAACACCATACCCAATGGGAGAGCTAGTCCTTGCTTACAAACTGACCAGCCAATCCTGACCATAGACTCGATGTACACACGGAGAATCCTGTCCAAGCTCAACCCGTGGAAAGCAGTTGGACCCGACAACATCCCAGGCCGTGTGCTCAAGGAATGTGCGGTTGAGTTAGCAGATGTGCTAACAGACATCTTCAACATCTCCCTTAGTCAAGCCATTGTCCCCACATGCCTCAAAACCTCCACAATAATCCCAATAGCAAAGAAATCAGTTGTGGCTTGCCTAAATGATTACCGCCCTGTCACCCTGACCCCCATAGTAATGATGTGCTTTGAACGCCTGGTTAAACCTCACATTACTGCCAGCCTCTCCTCATCGTTAGACCCCCTCCAGTTCGCCTATCGCCCCAACCGTTCTACAGAAGGTGCCATCTCTACTACGCTGCACACAGTACTCACTCATCTGGAAAACAAAAACACCTACGCCAGAATCCTGTACATTGACTTCAGCTCAGCTTTTAACACCATCATCCCACAGAGACTTGTGGAGGAACTAACCCTGCTGGGCCTCAACACCACCCTGTGTCACTGGATCCTGGACTTTCTGACATCGAGACCGCAGTCAGTCCATGTTGGCAAGAATACCTCAGGCTCGATCACGCTGAGCACTGGCTCCCCTCAAGGCTGTGTGCTCAGCCCGCTGTTGTTCCCACTGCTCACACATGACTGTGCTGCCAGATTCAGGGGCAATAAGATTATAAAATTTGCAGATGACACCACAGTGGTGGGTCTCATCAGTGGAAAGGATGAAACAATGTACAGGGAGAAAGTGAAACAACTAGTGGACTGGTGCGGCAACAACAATTTAGCATTAAACGTTGTTAGGCGCTTCCCCCTCCTGGTGAATGCTATGTACTTACCTTTCTCTGTTTCTCTCCCAAGTACAGGCCTCGTGGCTGTGAGTCTGGAATCAAGGGGTTAAAAGGCTCCTGTACCCGATTGGCCAAGCTGCGTCAGGTGACGGGTGACTCATCTGAAGCATAAATACCAGAGCTTCCCAGGATTCTCTCTCTTCTTCGTAGACCCTGACTGATGAGCAGACTGTTGGTGTGAGCCGAGGAAAACCTGGCCACATGGCATAGAACTTTGTGTACTTTCACCGTTCCTTGTTAACAGATATTGAATTGGGACGGATAAGGGCTGACCTTAGAGTTTTCGTGTATTTTGTTTCAGGGTTATATCTCTTTAGGCAGGTTTTAGAGTCTCCGGTTCGACGGCCCATTACGTGGCTGGCTGGAGCATTGTTAAATTGTTTGTCAGTTCATCCATATCCCTGACTGGGTTGTTTAAAATCAGGTTTGGGTTTTGTGTTCCAATGAATAATTAAAACTGTTTTTGAACTTGAACCTGGTTTTTGACTTGTGTTACGCGGCTCTGAAGTACTTGCATTCGGGAGTCGTAACAAACGTCGACAAAACAAAGAAGAAGATTGTCGACTTCAGGAGGTCGCAGCCCAAACACACACCCCTCAACATCAGTGGCATCACGGTGGAGAGAGTGGAGAGCATAAAGTTCCTCGGAGTGCAAATCACAGACACTCACCTGGTCCAGGAACATCACTGGGATTGTCAAACGGGCCCATCAGCGACTGCACTACCTGAGGAAACTCAAACAGGCCTCACTCCCCACCAACATCCTCAGGACTTTTTACAGGGGCACGGTGGAGTCTGTACTTACGTACTGCATGAACACGTGGTACTCCAACTGTAACTGCTCAGACAGGAAGTCTCTGCAGAGAGTAGTGAGGGAAGCAGAGAGGATCATTGGCGTCTCCCTACCCTCGGTACAAGAACTGTTCCAGAGCCGCTGTCTGAAAAAAGCACTGAGCATAGCAAAGGACAGACTGCACCCACTCCACACACACCTGGATCTCCTGCCATCAGGCAAGAGATACCGTAGCATCAAAGCCCGGACAACCAGACTGCTAAACAGTTTCCTGCCACAGGCTGTGAGGCTGCTAAACAGTCATTCCACCTGATTCTGCTGCTTTTTGAACTGACAATTTAATAACTGGCACTGAGTAATAACTCTGGCACTGGCTCAGGCCACTTAAATCAGCTGCCCTGGACATTTTATGACTGTTCTTACTTGTATTTTAATGTTGCTGTTTTTACCTGCATTTTTGTTTAACTATTCGTACTGTTTTATCAGGAACTGGATTGTTTTTTTTATCATTATATTTTATGCCTGGAACAGGGATTTGTGCCTGGAAGGTCATGTTTGACTAATCTTCTATAATTTTTTGAAGCGGTTACTCGGGAAATTGATGAGGGTAAAGCAGTGGATGTTGTCTATATGGACTTCAGTAAGGCCTTTGACAAGGTTCCTCATGGAAGGTTGGTTAAGAAGGTTCAATTGTTGGGTATTAATGGTGGAGTAGCAAGATGGATTCAACAGTGGCTGAATGGGAGATGCCAGAGAGTAAGGGTGGATGGCTGTGTTCAAGAAGGAACCGCAGATGCTGGAAAGTCGAAGGTACACAAAAATGCTGGAGAAACTCAGCGGGTGCAGCAGCATCTATGGAGCGAAGGAAATAGGTAACTTTTCACGAAAAGTTACCTATTTCCTTCGCTCCATAGATGCTGCTGCACCCGCTGAGTTTCTCCAGCATTTTGGTGTACCTAAGGGTGGATGGCTGTTTGTCAGGTTGGAGGCTGGTGGCTACTGGGGTGCCTCAGGGATATGTGTTGGGTCCACTATTGTTTGTCATATACATCAATAATCTGGATGATGGTGTGGTAAATTGGATTAATAAGTATGCAGATGATACTAAGATAGGTGGTGTTGTGGATAATGAAGTAGATTTTCACAGTCTACAGGGAGATTTAGGCCATTTGGAAGAGTGGGCTGAAAGATGGCAGATGGAGTTTAATGCTGAAGTGTGAGGTGCTACATCTTGGCAGGACAAATCAAAATAGGACGTACGTGGTAAATGGTAGGGAATTGAGGAATGCAGTTGAACAGAGGGATCTAGGAATAACTGTGCATAGTTCCCTTAAGGTGGAATCTCATGTAGAGAGGGTGGTAAAGAAAGCTTTTAGTGTGCTGGCCTTTATAAATCAGAGCATTGAGTATAGAAGTTGGGATGTAATATTAAAATTGTACAAGGCATTGGAGAGGCCAATTCTGGAGTATGGTGTACAATTTTGGTCGCCTAATTATAGGAAGGATGTCAACAAAATGGAGAGAGTAGAGGAGATTTACTTGAATGTTGCCTGGGTTTCAGCAACTAAGTTACAGAGAAAGATTGAACAAGTTAGGTCTTTATTCTTTGGAGCGCAGAAGGTTAAGCGGTGATTTGATAGAGGTCTTTAAAATGATGAGAGGGAAAGACAGAGTTGATGTGGATAAGCTTTTCCCTTTGAGAGGAGGGAAGATTCAAACAAGTGGACATGAGTTCAGAATTAAGGGACAGAAGTTTAGGGGTAATACGATGGGGAACCTCTTTACTCAGAGAGTGGTAGCTGTATGGAATGAGCTTCCAGTGGAAGTGGAGGAGGCAGGTTCAATTTTATCATTTAAAAATAAATTGGATAGGTATATGGATGGGAAAGGAATGGAGGGTTATGGCCTGAGTGCAGGTAGATGGGACTAGGGGAAAATAAGTGTTCGGCACGGACATGAAAGGCCGAGATGGCCTGTTTCTGTGCTGTAATTGTTATATGGTTATGCGCAAAATGTTTAAGTTTTATGTGCGATGCCCAGGTATTCCCTGGGAAACGTCTTCTCATTTTGCACTGGACAACTCTCTCTGTGTTTCTCTCTGTCTCTCTCTCCCTCATTCTCTCTCTCTCCCTCTCTCTCTCCCTCTCTCTCTCTCCCTATTCAGTCAAGAAGTTGGGAGGTCACGTTGCATTTGTACAAGACTAGTGTAGATGGGGCATGTTGGTCGGGGTGGGACTAGTGTAGTTGGGGCATGTTGGTCGGGGTGGGACTAGTGTAGATGGGGCATGTTGGTCGGGGTGGGACTAGTGTAGATGGGGCATGTTGGTCGGGGTGGGACTAGTGTAGATGGGGCATGTTGGTCGGGGTGGGACTAGTGTAGATGGGGCATGTTGGTCGGGGTGGGACTAGTGTAGATGGGGCATGTTGGTCGGGGTGGGATTAGTGTAGATGGGGCATGTTGGTCGGGTTGGGACTAGTGTAGATGGGGCATGTTGGTCGGGGTGGGACTAGCGTAGATGGGGCATGTTGGTCGGGGTGGGACTAGTGTAGCTGGGGCATGTTGGTCGGGGTGGGACTAGTGTAGTTGGGGCATGTTGGTCGGAGTGGGACAGGTGTAGATGGGGCATGTTGGTCGGGGTGGGACTAGTGTAGTTGGGGCATGTTGGTCGGGGTGGGACTAGTGTAGATGGGGCATGTTGGTCGGGGTGGGACTAGTGTAGATGGGGCATGTTGCTCGGGGTGGGACTAGTGTAGATGGGGCATGTTGGTCGGGGTGGGACTAGTGTAGATGGGGCATGTTGGTCGGGGTGGGATTAGTGTAGATGGGGCATGTTGGTCGGGTTGGGACTAGTGTAGATGGGGCATGTTGGTCGGGGTGGGACTAGCGTAGATGGGGCATGTTGGTCGGGGTGGGACTAGCGTAGATGGGGCATGTTGGTCGGGGTGGGACTAGTGTAGTTGGGGCATGTTGGTCGGGGTGGGACTAGCGTAGATGGGGCATGTTGGCCGGTGTGGGCAAGTTGGGCTGAAGGGCATGTTTCCGCGCTGTACCTCTCTCTCTCTGTCTGTCTGTGTGTCCCTCTCTGTCTCTTTCTCTTTCTGTCTGTCAGTCTCTCTCTCTTCCCCCCACACTGAGGTCACACTGGCTTCTCATTTTCAGCCTGTGTCCTTTACTGTGTGTGTCTCTCTCTCTGTTTCTCTCTCTCTCTCTGTCTCTCTCTCTCTGTCACTCACTCTCTCTCTCTCTCTCTCTCTCTCTCTATCAATATATCTCTCTGTGTCTGTCTCTGTCTGTCCCTCTCTGTCTCTTTCTCTCTCTCTGTCCCTCTGTCTGTCTGTCTCTCTCGCTCCCTCTCTCTGTCTCTTTCTCTCTCTCCCTCTCATAGAAACATAGAAACATAGAAAATAGGTGCAGGAGCAGGCCATTCGGCCCTTCGAGCCTGCACCGCCATTCAATATGATCATGGCTGATCATCCAACTCAGTATCCTGTACCTGCCTTCTCTCCATACCCCCTGATCGCCACAAGGGCCACATCTAACTCCCTCTTAAATATAGCCAGTGAACTGGCCTCAACAACCTTCCGTGGCAGAGAATTCCAGAGATTCACCACTGTCTGTGTGAAAAATGTTTTTATCATCTCGGTCCTAAAAGATTTCCCCCTTATCCTTAAACTGCGACCCCTTGTTCTGGACTTCCCCAACATCGGGAACAATCTTCCTTCATCTAGCCTGTCCAACCCCTTAAGAATTTTGTAAGTTTCTATAAGATGCCCCCTCAATCTTCTAAATTCTAGCGAGTACAAGCCGAGTCTATCCAGTCTATCTTCATATGAAAGTCCTGACATCCCAGTAATCAGTCTGGTGAACCTTCTCTGTGCTCCCTCTATGGCAAGAATGTCTTTCCTCAGATTAGGAGACCAAAACTGTACGCAATACTCCAGGTGTGGTCTCACCAAGAGCCTGTACAACTGCAGTAGAACCTCCCTGCTCCTATACTCAA
Organism: Amblyraja radiata; assembly: GCF_010909765.2. NCBI lineage: Eukaryota > Metazoa > Chordata > Chondrichthyes > Rajiformes > Rajidae > Amblyraja > Amblyraja radiata. Next base: position 49,814,054 of record NC_045971.1, read on the forward strand.
ATCCTTTTGCTATGAATGCTAACATACCATTCACTTTATAACCATATAACCATATAACAATTACAGCACGGCAACAGGCCATCTCGGCCCTACAAGTCTGTGCCGAACAATTATTTTCCCTTAGTCCCACCTGCCTGCACTCATACCATAACCCTCCATTCCCTTCTCATCCATATGCCCATCCAATTTATTTTTAAATGATACCAACAAACCTGCCTCCACCACTTCCACTGGAAGCTCATTCCACACCGCTACCACTATCTCAGTAAAGAAGTTCCCCCTCATGTTACCCCTAAACTTCTGTCCCTTAATTCTGAAGTCATGTCCTCTTGTTTGAATCTTCCCTATTCTCAAAGGGAAAAGCTTGTCCACATCAACTCTGTCTATCCCTCTCATCATTTTAAAGACCTCTATCAAGTCCCCCCTTAACCTTCTGCTCTCCAGAGAATAACGACCTAACTTACTCAACCTTTCTCTGTAACTTAGTTGTTGAAACCCAGGCAACATTCTAGTAAATCTCCTCTATACTCTCTCTATTTTGTTGACATCCTTCCTATAATTGGGCGACCAAAATTGTACACCATACTCCAGATTTGGTCTCACCAATGCCTTGTACAATTTTAACATTACATCCCAGCTTCTATACTCAATGCTCTGATTTATAAAGGCTAGCATACCAAAAGCTTTCTTTACCACCCTATCTATATGAGATTCCACCTTCAAGGAAATATGCACGGTTATTCCCAGATCCCTCTGTTCAACTGCATTCTTCAATTCCCTACCATTTAGTAGGTAGTTGAGGCCAGTTCATTGGCTATATTTAAGAGGGAATTAGATGTGGCCCTTGTGGCTAAAGGCATCAGGGGGTATGGGGAGAAGGCAGGTACGGGATACTGAGTTGGATGATCAGCCATGATCATATTGAATGGCGGTGCAGGGCCGAATGGCCTACTCCTGCACCTATTTTCTATGTTTCTATTTACCATGTACGTCCTATTTTGATTTGTCCTGCCAAGGTGTAGCACCTCACATTTATCAGCATTAAACTCCATCTGCCATCTTTCAGCCCATTCTTCCAAATGGCCTAAATCACTCTGTAGACTTTGGAAATCCTCTTCATTATCCACAACACCCCCTATCTTGGTATCATCTGCATACTTACTAATCCAATTTACCACACCATCATCCAGATCATTGATGTACATGACAAACAACAAAGGACCCAACACAGATCCCTGAGGCACCCCACTAGTCACCTGCCTCCAACCCGACAAACAGCCATCCACCATTACCGTCTGGCGTCTCCCATTCAGCCACTGTTGAATCCATCTTGCTACTCCTGCATTTATACCCAACAGTTGAACCTTCTTAACCAACCTTCCATGAGGAACCTTGTCAAAGGCATTACTAAAGTCCATATAGACAACATCCACTGCTTTACCCTCGTCAATTTCTCTAGTAACCGCTTCAAAAAATTCAAGAAGTTTAGTCAAACATGACCTTCCAGGCACAAATCCATGTTGACTGTTCCTAATCACACCCTGTTTATCCAGATGCTTATATATATTATCACTGTATCTTTTCCATTAATTTGCCCACCACTGAAGTCAAACTAACAGGTCTATAATTGCTAGGTTTACTCTTAGAACCCTTTTTAAACAATGGAACAACATGCGCAGTACGCCAATCCTCGGGGACTATTCCCGTTTCTAATGACATTTGAAATATTTCTGTCATAGCCCCGGCTATTTCTACACTAACTTCCCTCAATGTCCTAGGGAATATACTTTCGTCACTGCCGGCTGCACCTGCATCTCCCTCTCTCCGTCCCTCTCTCTCTCTGTTCCTCTCTCCGTCCCTCACTCCGTTCCTCTCTCCATCCCCCTCTCCGTTTCTCTCTCCGTCTCTCTCTCTGTCTCTCTCTCTCTGTCTGTCTCTCTCTCACACTCTCTGGGACAGAGGATTCAAAGGAATAGGTGACGATTCGGGTCGAGACCCTTCTTCAGACTCAAGAACCATTTCCTTCGCTCCATAGATGCTGCCTCACACGCTGAGTTTCTCCAGCATTTTTGTCTAACAACAAGAGTCCAATCACCTTCACTGGACAATAGACAACAGGTGCAGGAGGAGGCCATTTGGCCCTTCGAGCCAGCACCGCCATTCAATGTGATCATGGCTGATCATCCCTAATCTCTGTGGAAATGAAAAGCCATGGATGACAGCAGAGGTGCGCTCGCTGCTGAGGGCCCGTGATGCAGCCTACAGAGCCGGTAACACAGCTGCTCTTCCATCTACCAGGACTGCACTGGAAAAAGGAATCAAGGCAGCGAAACGTGCCTATGCAGAGAAAATCCAGGGACACCTCTGTGACACAGGAGACAGCAGGAGGATGTGGAAGGGAATCCAAACACTGACGGGGTACAAGGCAAGGCAGCAGGTGACTGACACCGACACTTCTCTTCCAGATAAACTTCCAGATAATTGTTCCAGAAGAACAATTTCTTTGCATGTTTTGATGCAGCTAACACCATACCCAATGGGAGAGCTAGCCCTTGCTTACAAACTGACCAGCCAGTCCTGACCATAGACTCGATGTACACACGGAGAATCCTGTCCAAGCTCAACCCGTGGAAAGCAGTTGGACCCGACAACATCCCAGGCCGTGTGCTCAAGGAATGTGCGGATGAGTTAGCAGAAGTGCTAACAGACATCTTCAACATCTCCCTTAGTCAAGCCATTGTCCCCACATGCCTCAAAACCTCCACAATAATCCCAATAGCAAAGAAATCAGTTGTGGCTTGCCTAAATGATTACTGCCCTGTCGCCCTGACCCCCATAGTAATGAAGTGTTTTGAACGCCTGGTTAAACCTCACATTACTGCCAGCCTCTCCTAATCGTTAGACCCCTCCAGTTCGCCTATCGCCCCAACCGTTCTACAGAAGATGCCATCTCTACTACGCTGCACACAGTACTCACTCATCTGGAAAACAAAAACACCTACGCCAGAATCCTGTACATTGACATCAGCTCAGCTTTTAACACCATCATCCCACAGAGACTTGTGGAGGAACTAACCCTGCTGGGCCTCAACACCACCCTGTGTCACTGGATCCTGGACTTTCTGACATAGAGACCGCAGTCAGTCCATGTTGGCAAGAATACCTCAGGCTCGATCACGCAAGGCTGTGTGCTCAGCCCGCTGTTGTTCCCACTGCTCACACATGACTGTGCTGCCAGATTCAGGGGCAATAAGATTATAAAATTTGCAGATGACACCACAGTGGAGGGTCTCATCAGTGGAGAGGATGAAACAATGTACAGGGAGAAAGTGAAACAACTAGTGGACTGGTGCGGCAACAACAATTTAGCATTAAACGTCGACAAAACAAAGAAGAAGATTGTCGACTTCAGGAGGTCGCAGCCCAAACACACACCCCTCAACATCAGTGGCATCACGGTGGAGAGAGTGGAGAACATAAAGTTCCTCGGAGTGCAAATTACAGACAGTCTCACCTGGTCCAGGAACATCACTGGGATTGTCAAACGGGCCCATCAGCGACTGCACTACCTGAGGAAACTCAAACAGGTCTCACTCCCCACCAACATCCTCAGGACTTTTTACAGGGGCACGGTGGAGTCTGTACTTACGTACTGCATGAACACATGGTACTCCAACTGTAACTGCTCAGACAGGAAGCCTCTGCAGAGAGTAGTGAGGGGAGCAGAGAGGATCATTGGCGTCTCCCTACCCTCGGTACAAGAACTGTTCCAGAGCCGCTGCCTGAAAAAAGCACTGAGCATAGCAAAGGACAGACTGCACCCACTCCACACACACCTGGATCTCCTGCCATCAGGCAAGAGATACCGTAGCATCAAAGCCCGGACAACCAGACTGCTAAACAGTTTCCTGCCACAGGCTGTGAGGCTGCTAAACAGTCATTCCACCTGATTCTGCTGCTTTTTGAACTGACAATTTAATAACTGGCACTGAGTAATAACTCTGGCACTGGCTCAGGCCACTTAAATCAGCTGCCCTGGACATTTTATGACTGTTCTTACTTGTATTTTAATGTTGCTGTTTTTACCTGTACTTTTCTTTAACTATTCGTACTGTTTTATCAGGAACTGGATTGTTTTTTTTATCATTATATTTTATGCCTGGAACAGGGATTTGTGCCTGGAAGGTCATGTTTGACTAATCTCCTAGAATTTTTTGAAGAGGTTACTCGGGAAATTGATGAGGGTAAAGCAGTGGATGTTGTCTATATGGACTTCAATAAGGCCTTTGACAAGGTTCCTCATGGAAGGTTGGTTAAGAAGGTTCAATTGTTGGGTATTAATGGTGGAGTAGCAAGATGGATTCAACAGTGGCTGAATGGGAGATGCCAGAGAGTAAGGGTGGATGGCTGTGTTCAAGAAGGAACCGCAGATTTCACGAAAAGTTACCTATTTCCTTCGCTCCATAGATGCTGCTGCACCCGCTGAGTTTCTCCAGCATTTTGGTGTACCTAAGGGTGGATGGCTGTTTGTCAGGTTGGAGGCTGGTGACTACTGGGGTGCCTCAGGGATCTGTGTTGGGTCCACTATTGTTTGTCATGTTGAGGAAATATATAATAAAATTGCTCAAATGATAAGTTCTTAAGGAACTTGTGTTAAGTTGCAAGAGAAGGGTTTGGAGTGGGGGCTTTCAGAAATACAGGCCTCCACATTGCAATAAAGAACAAAGAACACACACAGGAGAACAGATGGCTTATCATAACATGGAAAGGTTGATCTGAATAGGCATATCTTTATTTATTGCTTTGAAGCAATAATCATGCTGTGAAGAGTTGTATTTGGTTTAGGTTGCTGTTTATAATGGAAGTTGTAAATGGGATCTTTCTCCATGACATGGGCACCATCCTTCTTCCTTTGTGACACATCTCAGAGTTTGGCTGTGTCATTTAAGGCGATTTATGGTTGCCTATGTAGGCACCAAGGGTAGATACTAGACTGTGAGATGGTTTGTGCTGTTTACATGTGTTTATGTTGGGATAAGAGATAAGGCATTGTGACCTTTGCAAAAGGATTTCTTATGGTTACCAGAAACTGAGAAAGTAACTCTGTTTTGATACTCTTTCATTTGTTGTGAGGAATGCTTTTAGTGAAGAAGCGTTACATTCCTTTCCTCCAGAGATAGTAGGGGGAGGTTGTAATACAGAATGAAATTAGACCCAAGCTTGGGAAGAAGCAATCAAGTGTGACAATTAATTATAGGAAGGATGTCAACAATATGGAGAGAGTAGAGGAGATTTACTTGAATGTTGCCTGGGTTTCAGCAACTAAGTTACAGAGAAAGATTGAACAAGTTAGGTCTTTATTCTTTGGAGCGCAGAAGGTTAAGCGGCGATTTGATAGAGGTCTTTAAAATGATGAGAGGGAAAGACAGAGTTGACGTGGATAAGCTTTTCCCTTTGAGAGGAGGGAAGATTGAAACAAGTGGTCATGAGTTCAGAATTAAGGGACAGAAGTATAGGGGTAACATGAGGGGGAACTTCTTTACTCAGAGAGTGGTAGCTGTATGGAATGAGCTTCCAGTGGAAGTGGAGGAGGCAGGTTCAATTTTATCATTTAAAAATAAATTGGATAGGTATATGGATGGGAAAGGAATGGAGGGTTATGGCCTGAGTGCAGGTAGATGGGACTTGGGGAAAATAAGTGTTCGGCACGGACATGAAAGGCCGAGATGGCCTGTTTCTGTGCAGTAATTGTTATATGTTTATGCGCAAAATGTTTAAGTTTTATGTGCGATTCCCTGGGAAACGTCTTCTCATTTTGCACTGGACAACTCTCTCTGTGTTTCTCTCTCTCTCTCTCCCTCATTCTCTCTCTCTCTCCCTCTATGTCCCTCTCTCTCTCTCCCTATTCAGTCCAGAAGTTGGGAGGTCACGTTGCATTTGTACAAGACTAGTGTAGATGGGGCATGTTGGTCGGGGTGGGACCAGTGTAGATGGGGCATGTTGGTCGGGGTGGGACTAGTGTAGATGGGGCATGTTGGTCGTGGTGGGACTAGTGTAGATTGGGCATGTTGGTCGGGGTGGGACTAGTGTAGATGGGGCATGTTGGTCGGGGTGGGACTAGTGTAGATGGGGCATGTTGGTCGGGGTGGGACTAGTGTAGATGGGGCATGTTGGTCAGGGTGGGACTAGTGTAGATGGGGCATGTTGGTCAGGGTGGGACTAGTGTAGATGGGGCATGTTGGTCGGGGTGGGACTAGTGTAGTTGGGCATGTTGGTCGGTGTTGGACCAGTGTAGATGGGGCATGTTGGTCGGGGTGGGACTAGTGTAGATGGGGCATGTTGGTCGGAGTGGGACAGGTGTAGATGAGGCATGTTGGTCGGGGTGGGACTAGTGTAGATGGGGCATGTTGATTGGGGTGGGACTAGTGTAGATGGGGCATGTTGGTCGGGGTGGGACTGGTGTAGATGGGGCATGTTGGTCAGGGTGGGACTAGTGTAGATGGGGCATGTTGGTCGGGGTGGGACTAGTGTAGATGGGGCATGTTGGTCGGGGTGGGACTAGTGTAGATGGGGCATGTTGGTCAGGGTGGGACTAGTGTAGATGGGGCATGTTGGTCAGGGTGGGACTAGTGTAGATGGGGCATGTTGGTCGGGGTGGGACTAGTGTAGATGGGGCATGTTAGCTGGTGTGGGCAAGTTGGGCTGAAGGGCATGTTTCCGCGCTGTACCTCTCTCTCTTTGTCTGTCTGTGTGTCTGTGTCCCTCTCTGTCTCTTTCTCTTTCTGTATGTCTGTCTCTCTCTCTCCCCCCCACACTGAGGTCACACTGGCTTCTCATTTTCAGCCTGTGTCCTTTACTGTGTGTGTCTCTCTCTCTGTCTCTCGCTCGCTGTCTCTTTCTCTCTCTCTCTCTCTCTCTCTCTCTCTCTCTCTCTCTCTCTATATATCTCTCTTTCTGTCTCTCTCTCTGCCTCACTCTGTCTCTGTCTCTCTCTTTCCCTCTCTGTCTCTCTCTCCCTCTGTCTGCCTGTCTCTCTCGCTCCCTCTCTCTGTCTCTTTCTCTCTCTCCCTCTCTCCCTCCCTCTCATAGAAACATAGAAAATAGGTGCAGGAGCAGGCCATTCGGCCCTTCGAGCCTGCACCGCCATTCAATATGATCATGGCTGATCATCCAACTCAGTATCCTGTACCTGCCTTCTCTCCATACCCCCTGATCCCTTTCGCCACAAGGGCCACATCTAACTCCCTCTTAAATATAGCCAGTGAACTGACCTCAACAACCTTCTGTGGCAGAGAATTCCAGAGATTCACCACTGTCTGTGTGAAAAATGTTTTTATCATCTCGGTCCTAAAAGATTTCCCCCTTATCCTTAAACTGCGACCCCTTGTTCTGGACTTCCCCAACATCGGGAACAATCTTCCTTCATCTAGCCTGTCCAACCCCTTAAGAATTTTGTAAGTTTCTATAAGATGCCCCCTCAATCTTCTAAATTCTAGCGAGTACAAGCCGAGTCTATCCAGTCTATCTTCATATGAAAGTCCTGACATCCCAGAAATCAGTCTGGTGAACCTTCTCTGTGCTCCCTCTATGGCAAGAATGTCTTTCCTCAGATTAGGAGACCAAAACTGTACGCAATACTCCAGGTGTGGTCTCACCAAGAGCCTGTACAACTGCAGTAGAACCTCCCTGCTCCTATACTCAAATCCTTTTGCTATGAATGCTAACATACCATTCACTTTATAACCATATAACAATTGCAGCACGGAAACAGGCCATCTCGGCCCTGCAAGTCCGTGCCAAACAATTATTTTCCCTTAGTCCCACCTGCCTGCACTCATACCATAACCCTCCATTCCCTTCTCATCCATATGCCCATCCAATTTATTTTTAAATGATACCAACAAACCTGCCTCCACCACTTCCACTGGAAGCTCATTCCACACCGCTACCACTCTCTGAGTAAAGAAGTTCCCCCTCATGTTACCCCTAAACTTCTGTCGCTTAATTCTGAAGTCATGTCCTCTTGTTTGAAACTTCCCTATTCTCAAAGGGAAAAGCTTGTCCACATCAACTCTGTCTATCCCTCTCATCATTTTAAAGACCTCTATCAAGTCCCCCCTTAACCTTCTGCGCTCCAGAGAATAACGACCTAACTTATTCAACCTTTCTCTGTAACTTAGTTGTTGAAACCCAGGCAACATTCTAGTAAATCTCCTCTGTACTCTCTCTATTTTGTTGACATCCTTCCTATAATTGGGCGACCAAAATTGTACACCATACTCCAGATTTGGTCTCACCAATGCCTTGTACAATTTTAACATTACATCCCAGCTTCTATACTCAATGCTCTGATTTATAAAGGCTAGCATACCAAAAGCTTTCTTTACCACCCAAGCAAGACTGCTCTTAGCGAGCGGCAGTGAGTGAGCGGCCTTGCGAGGGAAGTGCCCTGTGAGTAAAGTGTGAGTCTTTGGCTCGAGACTCTTCGGAGAGGAAGCTGCGGAGAGGAGACTACGCAAAACACTGCAGAGGGAGAGACGAAAGAAGGAGATGTCAGGCAAGCTGATTCAGTGTGATGCTTGCAGTATGTGGGAGGTCAAGGACACCGCTGGTGCCTCTGGCTGCTACAAATGCGAAAAGTGCATCCAGGTAGAGCTCCTGAAGGGCCGTGTTGGGGAACTGGAGAAGCAAGTGGATGACCTCCGGTTCGTCCGAGAAACTGAGTCGTTCCTCGACAAGTACGATTGTTACAATAAGGTACTGGAAGAGAGAAGGTGGGAGACAGTGAGAACGGGAGGGAAGCATGGAATGCCAACATCCCCGGGTGTTGTACCTCTTGTGAACAGGTTCACCCACTTAGAAGCTGTCGGGACAGAAGAGGTGTTTACACTGGGCGGCGGACTGGCTTGTGATGCGAATAGGGCTGTTGAGCCAAAACCAAAAAGGCCTAAGGCAGGCAACGCCATTGTAGTAGGAGACTCCATTGTGAGAGGTACGGACAGGGGTTTCTGCGGCAACAGACGGGATGCGAGGATGGTGTGCTGCCTTCCTGGTGCCAGGATCCAGGATGTCACGGACAGAGTGCAGAAAATCCTCAAGGGCGAAGGTGAACATCCGGAAGTGGTAGTGCATGTCGGCACAAACGATGTCGGAAAGAAGGGGATGAATATTCTGCAGCGTGACTTTAGATAGCTCGGAAAAATGCTGAAAAGCAGGACCTCCAGGGTTGTTATCTCCGGTTTGCTTCCAGTTCCTCGTGCTGGCGAGAGCAGGAACAGGGAGATACGGGACCTGAACGTGTGGCTGAGGAACTGGTGCACGGGGCAGGGATTTAGATTCTTATTTCACTGGGATCTGTTTTGGGGTAAGGGGGAACTGTACAAAAGGGACGGATTGCATCTTAACAGGTGTGGGACCTGCATTCTGGCAGGCAGGTTTGCCACTGCTACACGGGTGGTTTTAAACTGAATAAGGGGGGTGGGGTGTCGAATGGGCTAGTGGAGGATGGAGTTAAAGGGAAAGGGTTTCTTAAATGTGTGAGCGTAGAGACAGAGGGGTGTAAAATGAGGGTAGAAGCAATAGGTAGCAAGGTGAAAAGTAAAAGTGGCAGGCCGGAAAATCCAGGGCAAAAATCAAAAAGGGCCACTTTTCAACAAAATTGTATAAGGGGTAAGAGTGTTGTAAAAACAAGCCTGAAGGCTTTGTGTCTCAATGCAAGGAGCATTCGTAATAAGGTGGATGAGTTGAATGTGCAGATAGCTATTAATGACTATGATATAGTTGGGATCACGGAGACATGGCTCCAGGGTGACCACGGCTGGGAGCTGAACATCCAGGGATATTCAATATTCAGGAGGGATAGAGAGAAAGGAAAAGGAGGTGGGGTAGCGTTGCTGATTAGAGAGGAGATTAACGCAATGGAAAGGAAGGACATTAGTTTGCAGGATGTGGAATCGGTATGGGTAGAGCTGCGAAACACTAAGGGGCAGAAAACGCTGGTGGGTGTTGTGTACAGGCCACCTAACAGCAGTAGTGGAGTTGGAGATGGTATCAAACAGGAAATTAGAAATGCGTGCGACAAAGGCAAAACCGTGATAATGGGTGACTTCAATCTACATATAGATTGGGTGAATCAAATTGGCACGGGTGCTGAGGAAGAGGATTTTTTGGAATGTATGCGGGATAGTTATCTAAATCAACATGTAGAGGAACCAACGAGAGAGCAGGCTATTTTAGACTGGGTATTGAGTAATGAGGAAGGGTTAGTTAGCAGTCTTGTTGTACGTGCCCCCTTGGGCAAGAGTGACCATAATATGGTTGAGTTCTTCATTAGGATGGAGAGTGACATTGTTAATTCAGAAACAATGGTTCTGAACTTAAAGAAAGGTAACTTTGAGGGTATGAGACGTGAATTGGCCAAGATTGACTGGCAATTAATTCTAAAAGGGTTGACGGTGGATATGCAATGGAAGACATTTAAAGACTGCATGGATGAACTACAAAAATTGTTCATCCCAGTTTGGCAAAAGAATAAATCAGGGAAGGTAGTGCATCCGTGGATAACAAGGGAAATCAGGGATAGTATCAAAGCGAAGGATGATGCGTACAAATTAGCCAGAAAAAGCAGCATACCGGGAGACTGGGAGAAATTCAGAGACCAGCAGAGGAGGACAAAGGGCTTAATTAGGAAAGGAAAAATAGATTATGAAAGAAAACTGGCAGGGAACATAAAAACTGACTGCAAAAGTTTTTATAGATATGTGAAAAGAAAGAGATTAGTTAAAACAAATGTAGGTTCCTTGCAGTCAGAAACGGGTGAGTTGATCATGGGGAACAAGGATATGGCGGACCAATTGAATAACTACTTTGGTTCCGTCTTCACTAAGGAAGACATAAATAATCTGCCGGAAATAGCAGGGGTCAAAGGAGTTGGAGGAATTGAGTGAAATCCAGGTTAGCCGGGAAGTGGTGTTGCGTAAATTAAATGGATTAAAGGCCGATAAATCCCCAGGGCCAGATAGGCTGCATCCCAGAGTACTTAAGGAAGTAGCTCCAGAAATAGTGGATGCATTAGTAATAATCTTTCAAAACTCTTTAGATTCTGGAGTAGTTCCTGAGGATTGGCGGGTAGCAAACGTAACCCCACTTTTTAAGAAGGGAGGGAGAGAGAAAACGGGGAATTACAGACCAGTTAGTCTAACATCGGTAGTGGGGAAACTGCTAGAGTCAGTTATTAAAGATGGGATAACAGCACATTTGGAAAGTGGTGAAATCATTGGACAAAGTCAGCATGGATTTACAAAAGGTAAATCATGTCTGACGAATCTTATAGAATTTTTCGAGGATGTAACTAGTAGCGTGGATAGGGGAGAACCAGTGGATGTGGTGTATCTGGACTTCCAGAAGGCTTTCGACAAGGTCCCACATAAGAGATTAGTTTACAAACTTAAAGCACACGGCATTGGGGGTTCAGTATTGATGTGGATAGAGAACTGGCTGGCAAACAGGAAGTAAAGAGTAGGAGTAAACGGGTCCTTTTCACAATGGCAGGCAGTGACTAGTGGGGTACCGCAAGGCTCAGTGCTGGGACCCCAGCTATTTACAATATATATTAATGATCTAGGGAATTGAAGGCAATATCTCCAAGTTTGCGGATGACACGAAGCTGGGGGGCAGTGTTAGCTGTGAGGAGGATGCTAGGAGACTGCAAGGTGACTTGCATAGGCTGGGTGAGTGGGCAAATGTTTGGCAGATGCAGTATAATGTGGATAAATGTGAGGTTATCCATTTTGGTGGCAAAAACAGGAAAGCAGACTATTATCTAAATGGTGGCCGACTAGGAAAAGGGGAGATGCAGCGAGACCTGGGTGTCATGGTACACCAGTCATTGAAAGTGGGCATGCAGGTGCAGCAGGCAGTAAAGAAAGCGAATGGTATGTTAGCTTTCATAGCAAAAGGATTTGAGTATAGGAGCAGGGAGGTTCTACTGCAGTTGTACAGGGTCTTGGTGAGACCACACCTGGAGTATTGCGTACAGTTTTGGTCTCCAAATCTGAGGAAGGACATTATTGCCAAAGAGGGAGTGCAGAGAAGGTTCACCAGACTGATTCCTGGGATGTCAGGACTGTCTTATGAAGAAAGACTGGATAGACTTGGTTTATACTCTCTAGAATTTAGGAGATTGAGAGGGGATCTTATAGAAACTTACAAAATCCTTAAGGGGTTGGACAGGCTAGATGCAGGAAGATTGCTCCCGATGTTGGGGAAGTCCAGGACAAGGGGTCACAGCTTAAGGATAAGGGGGAAATCCTTTAAAACCGAGATGAGAAGAACTTTTTTCACACAGAGAGTGGTGAATCTCTGGAACTCCCTGCCACAGAGGGTAGTCGAGGTCAGTTCATTGGCTATATTTAAGAGGGAGTTAGATGTGGCCCTTGTGGCTAAGGGGATCAGAGGGTATGGAGAGAAGGCAGGTACGGGATACTGAGTTGGATGATCAGCCATGATCATATTGAATGGCGGTGCAGGCTCGAAGGGCCGAATGGCCTACTCCTGCACCTAATATCTATGTTTCTATGTTTCTAAATGTGTGAGCGTAGAGACAGAGGGGTGTAAAATGAGGGTAGAAGCAATAGGTAGCAAGGTGAAAAGTAAAAGTGGCAGGCCGGAAAATCCAGGGCATAAATCAAAAAGGGCCACTTTTCAACAAAATTGTATAAGGGGTAAGAGTGTTGTAAAAACAAGCCTGAAGGCTTTGTGTCTCAATGCAAGGAGCATTCGTAATAAGGTGGATGAGTTGAATGTGCAGATAGCTATTAATGACTATGATATAGTTGGGATCATGGAGACATGGCTCCAGGGTGACCAAGGCTGGGAGCTGAACATCCAGGGATATTTAATATTCAGGAGGGATAGAGAGAAAGGAAAAGGAGGTGGGGTAGCGTTGCTGATTAGAGAGGAGATTAACGCAATGGAAAGGAAGGACATTAGTTTGCAGGATGTGGAATCGGTATGGGTAGAGCTGCGAAACACTAAGGGGCAGAAAACGCTGGTGGGTGTTGTGTACAGGCCACCTAACAGTAGTAGTGAAGTTGGAGATGGTATCAAACAGGAAATTAGAAATGCGTGTGACAAAGGCAAAACCGTTATAATGGGTGACTTCAATCTACATATAGATTGGGTGAATCAAATTGGCAGGGGTGCTGAGGAAGAGGATTTTTTGGAATGTATGCGGGATAGTTATCTAAATCAACATGTAGAGGAACCAACGAGAGAGCAGGCTATTTTAGACTGGGTATTGAGTAATGAGGAAGGGTTAGTTAGCAGTCTTGTTGTACGTGCCCCCTTGGGCAAGAGTGACCATAATATGGTTGAGTTCTTCATTAGGATGGAGAGTGACATTATTAATTCAGAAACAATGGTTCTGAACTTAAAGAAAGGTAACTTTGAGGGTATGAGACGTGAATTGGCCAAGATTGACTGGCAATTAATTCTAAAAGGGTTGACGGTGGATATGGAATGGAAGACATTTAAAGACTGCATGGATGAACTACAATAATTGTTCATCCCAGTTTGGCAAAAGAATAAATCAGGGAAGGTAGTGCATCCGTGGATAACAAGGGAAATCAGGGATAGTATCAAAACGAAGGATGATGCGTACAAATTAGCCAGAAAAAGCAGCATACCGGAGGACTGGGAGAAATTCAGAGACCAGCAGAGGAGGACAAAGGGCTTAATTAGGAAAGGAAAAATAGATTATGAAAGAAAACTGGCCGGGAACATAAAAACTGACTGCAAAAGTTTTTATAGATATGTGAAAAGAAAGAGATTGGTTAAAACAAATGTAGGTCCCTTGCAGTCAGAAACGGGTGAGTTGATCATGGGGAACAAGGATATGGCGGACCAATTGAATAACTACTTTGGTTCCGTCTTCACTAAGGAAGACATAAATAATCTGCCGGAAATAGCAGGGGACCGCGGGTCAAAGGAGTTGGAGGAATTGAGTGAAATCCAGGTTAGCCGGGAAGTGGTGTTGGGTAAATTAAATGGATTAAAGGCCGATAAATCCCCAGGGCCAGATAGGCTGCATCCCAGAGTACTTAAGGAAGTAGCTCCAGAAATAGTGGATGCATTAGTAATAATCTTTCAAAACTCTTTAGATTCTGGAGTAGTTCCTGAGGATTGGCGGGTAGCAAACGTAACCCCACTTTTTAAGAAGGGAGGGAGAGAGAAAACGGGGAATTACAGACCAGTTAGTCTAACATCGGTAGTGGGGAAACTGCTAGAGTCAGTTATTAAAGATGGGATAGCAGCACATTTGGAAAGTGGTGAAATCATTGGACAAAGTCAGCATGGATTTACAAAAGGTAAATCATGTCTGACGAATCTTATAGAATTTTTCGAGGATGTAACTAGTAGCGTGGATAGGGGAGAACCAGTGGATGTGGTGTATCTGGACTTCCAGAAGGCTTTCGACAAGGTCCCACATAAGAGATTAGTTTACAAACTTAAAGCACACGGCATTGGGGGTTCAGTATTGATGTGGATAGAGAACTGGCTGGCAAACAGGAAGCAAAGAGTAGGAGTAAACGGGTCCTTTTCACAATGGCAGGCAGTGACTAGTGGGGTACCGCAAGGCTCAGTGCTGGGACCCCAGCTATTTACAATATATATTAATGATCTGGATGAGGGAATTGAAGGCAATATCTCCAAGTTTGCGGATGACACTAAGCTGGGGGGCAGTGTTAGCTGTGAGGAGGATGCTAGGAGACTGCAAGGTGACTTGGATAGGCTGGGTGAGTGGGCAAATGTTTGGCAGATGCAGTATAATGTGGATAAATGTGAGGTTATCCATTTTGGTGGCAAAAACAGGAAAGCAGACTATTATCTAAATGGTGGCCGACTAGGAAAAGGGGAGATGCAGCGAGACCTGGGTGTCATGGTACACCAGTCATTGAAAGTGGGCATGCAGGTGCAGCAGGCAGTGAAGAAAGCGAATGGTATGTTAGCTTTCATAGCAAAAGGATTTGAGTATAGGAGCAGGGAGGTTCTACTGCAGTTGTACAGGGTCTTGGTGAGACCACACCTGGAGTATTGCGTACAGTTTTGGTCTCCAAATCTGAGGAAGGACATTATTGCCATAGAGGGAGTGCAGAGAAGGTTCACCAGACTGATTCCTGGGATGTCAGGACTGTCTTATGAAGAAAGACTGGATAGACTTGGTTTATACTCTCTAGAATTTAGGAGATTGAGAGGGGATCTTATAGAAACTTACAAAATCCTTAAGGGGTTGGACAGGCTAGATGCAGGAAGATTGCTCCCGATGTTGGGGAAGTCCAGGACAAGGGGTCACAGCTTAAGGATAAGGGGGAAATCCTTTAAAACCGAGATGAGAAGAACTTTTTTCACACAGAGAGTTGTGAATCTCTGGAACTCCCTGCCACAGAGGGTAGTCGAGGCCAGTTCATTGGCTATATTTAAGAGGGAGTTAGATGTGGCCCTTGTGGCTAAGGGGATCAGAGGGTATGGAGAGAAGGCAGGTACGGGATACTGAGTTGGATGATCAGCCATGATCATATTGAATGGCGGTGCAGGCTCGAAGGGCCGAATGGCCTACTCCTGCACCTAATTTCTATGTTTCTATGTTTCTATGACACCTCTGTGACACAGGAGACAGCAGGAGGATGTGGAAGGGAATCCAAACACTGACGGGGTACAAGGCAAGGCAGCAGGTGACTGACACCGACACTTCTCTTCCAGATAAACTTCCAGATAATTGTACCAGAAGAACAATTTCTTTGCACGTTTTGATGCAGCTAACACCATACCCAATGGGAGAGCTAGCCCTTGCTTACAAACTGACCAGCCAGTCCTGACCATAGACTCGATGTACACACGGAGAATCCTGTCCAAGGTCAACCCGTGGAAAGCATTTGGACCCGACAACATCCCAGGCCGTGTGCTCAAGGAATGTGCGGATGAGTTAGCAGATGTGCTAACAGACATCTTCAACATCTCCCTCAGTCAAGCCATTGTCCCCACATGCCTCAAAACCTCCACAATAATCCCAATAGCAAAGAAATCAGTTGTGGCTTGCCTAAATGATTACCGCCCTGTCGCCCTGACCCCCATAGTAATGAAGTGCTTTGAACGCCTGGTTAAACCTCACATTACTGCCAGCCTCTCCTCATCGTTAGACCCCCTCCAGTTCGCCTATCGCCCCAACCGTTCTACAGAAGATGCCATCTCTACTACGCTGCACACAGTACTCACTCATCTGTAAAACAAAAACACCTACGCCAGAATCCTGTACATTGACTTCAGCTCAGCTTTTAACACCATCATCCCACAGAGACTTGTGGAGGAACTAACCCTGCTGGGCCTCAACACCACCCTGTGTCACTGGCTCCTGGATTTTCTGACATAGAGACCGCAGTCAGTCCATGTTGGCAAGAATACCTCAGGCTCGATCACGCAAGGCTGTGTGCTCAGCCCGCTTTTGTTCCCACTGCTCACACATGACTGTGCTGCCAGATTCAGGGGCAATAAGATTATAAAATTTGCAGATGACACCACAGTGGTGGGTCTCATCAGTGGAGAGGATGAAACAATGTACAGGGAGAAAGTGAAACAACTAGTGGACTGGTGCGGCAACAACAATTTAGCATTAAACGTTGACAAAACAAAGGAGATGATTGTCGACTTCAGGAGGTCGCAGCCCAAACACACACCCCTCAACATCAGTGGCATCACGGTGGAGAGAGTGGAGAGCATAAAGTTCCTCGGAGTGCAAATTACAGACAGTCTCACCTGGTCCAGGAACATCACTGGGATTGTCAAACGGGCCCATCAGCGACTGCACTACCTGAGGAAACTCAAACAGGTCTCACTCCCCACCTAAGATTATTAGATTAGATTAGATTAGATAGCCTTTATTGTCATTCAGACCGAAGTCTGAACGAAATTGAAGCAGTCATACATACAATACAATACAATAAAAAACAACAATAAACACATATTAACATCCACCACAGTGAGTCCACCCAACATCTCCTCACTGTGATGGAGGCAAAAGTCTTAGGTCTCCAGTCTCTTCCCTACTCTTCTCCTTCTGCGCTGAGGCGATACATGGTGTTGTGGATAATGAAGTAGATTTTCACAGTCTACAGAGAGATTTAGGCCATTTGGAAGAGTGGGCTGAAAGATGGCAGATGGAGTTTAATGCTGAAGTGTGAGGTGCTACATCTTGGCAGGACAAATCAAAATAGGACGTACATGGTAAATGGTAGGTATTGAGGAATGCAGTTGAACAGAGGGATCTAGGAATAAGGCAAGGCAACTTTATTTATATAGCACATTTCATACACGAGGCAGACTCAAAGTGCTTCACATAAAAACATGTCATACAATAAATGAAATAATAAAATGAAATAAAATAGAAGAACTAAAAGAAAAGAAAAACAAAATTAAAAATGCATTATAAAAAGTGCAAAAGTTAAAAGTGCAATGTAGTTAAGATTTAGTTGAAAGCTAAAGTAAACATAAAAGTTTTCAGTCTTGTTTTAAAAGTGGTCAAAGTTGAGGCAAGTCTTAAATCTTCAGGAAGTTTATTCCAGCTATTTGTTGCATAGTAACTAAATCCTGCTTTCCCATGTTTTGTATGTACTCTGGGAATCACTAGCAGATTGGTTTCAGAAGATCTTAGCGGTCTAGAAGGCTTATATAGTGGAAGCATGTCAGTGATATACTTTGGCCCTAAACCATGTAGTGATTTATAGGTGAGCAGCAGGATTTTAAAATCAATTCTCTGACATACAGGGAGCCAATGTAAGGATTTAAGAATTGGTGTAATATGCTCAAATTTTTTGGTCTTTGTTAGAACTCTAGCAACAGCGTTCTGAACAAGCTGTAGCTGCCTGACAGTTTTTTTTGGAAGACCTGCAAGGAGACCGTTGCAATAATCTAGCCTACTATTAATAAAGGCATGTATAAGTTTTTCTAAATCTTGAGCTGACATGAGTCCTCTTAATCTTGTTATGTTTTTGAGGTGATAGTAGGCCGATTTTGTTACTGATTTGATGTGACTGTCGAAATTTAAATCTGAATCCATAATGACCCCAAGATTTCTGGCTTTGTTTGAAGTTTTCAGGGACAGAGAGTGAAGGTGTTGGGTTACTTTAAGCCTTTCTTTTTTTAGCACCAAAAACAATTATCTCCGTTTTGTCCTTATTTAGTTGGAGAAAATTTTGGCACATCCAGTCTTTGACTTGCTCAATGCACTGGCACAACAGATCTATGGGGCGATAATCATTTGGTGATAGCGCTACATAGATTTGAGTGTCATCGGCATAGCAGTGGTGGTCAATATTATTATATCGCATGATTTGCCCTAGTGGGAGCATGTAGATGTTGAATAAAGAGGGCCCTAAGATCGAACCTTGCGGTACTCCACACGTCACGTTGGTTGGTTCTGATACAAAGTCTCCAATGGAAACAAAATAGTTCCTATCTTGTAAATATGACCTGAACCAACTTAAGACTGTGCCTGAGAGCCCCACCCATTTTTCCAACCTGTCCAAAAGTATTGAGTGATCAACAGTGTCGAATGCAGCACTGAGATCTAATAGCATTAATATTGAAACTTTGCCAGAGTCTGTGTTAAGACGGATGTCGTTTACAACTTTAATAAGAGCGGTCTCGGTGCTATGAAGAGGTCGAAATCCTGACTGGAAGTTGTCGTAGCAGCCAGTTGAAGCCAGGAATTGATTAAGTTGCTGGAGGACAACTTTTTCAATGATTTTGCTTATGAAAGATAGGTTTGAAATTGGTCTATAGTTGTTAATAATAGAGGCATCTAGGCACCGCTTTTTTAAAAGAGGTTTAATAACTGCAGTTTTCAAGGCTTTTGGGAAATTGCCTGATTGAAGAGAGCTGTTAACTATTTGCAGTATGTCTATTGCTAGGCAGTCAAAAACATTCTTAAAGAAGTTGGTAGGTAAAGCATCAAGGCAGCAGGTGGATGGCCTTAGTTGTGTCACCGTTTCCACGAGAGTTTTAGAGTCTATGACATTAAAGCATGTCATCATTGCCACGTTACCTTTGCCTAAACAGGGTGGTGATCCAACAGTTTTGTTTGAAGCGGTGATATTGATGGCACGTCTGATGCCTTCAATTTTATCTGTATAGAATAATGCAAACTCATTGCATTTCTGCGTGGAATGGAGTTCAGGTGGTAATTGTGTTGGGGGGTTGGTCAGTCTGTCAACAGTTGCAAATAGGGTTTTTGCCTTATTAGTGTTGTTGTTAATGATATTGGAGAAAAATGTTTCTCTAGCACTTTTTAAGTCTAAATTGTAGGCACGGAGGCTCTCTTTATAGATGTCATGGTGAATATGAAGTTTTGTTTTCCGCCAGATGCGCTCAGCCTTCCGGCATTCTCTTTTCTGGGCTGTTACAAAAGCAGCTTTTCTCCAGGGTGCCTTTTGCTTACCAGAAATCGTTTTAACCGTAACAGGTGCAATGACATCTATAACTTTCACAATTTTGGAGTTAAAGTTATCTACAAGATCATCAGCAGAACATGGGTTTAGAGGTGGTAAGAGGGAGATGGCATTTTTAAAGAGTACATTAGAATGTTCATTTATATACCGTTTTTTGACAGTATTTGATTTTGTCTGTAGGTCTGTAGGACTGTAGGACTGTGCATAGTTCCCTGAAGGTGGAATCTCATGTAGATAGGGTGGTAAAGAAAGCTTTTTGTGTGCTGGCCTTTATAAATCAGAGCATTGAGTATAGAAGTTGGGATGTAATATTAAAATTGTACAAGGCATTGGTGAGGCCAATTCTGGAGTATGGTGTACAATTTTGGTCGCCTAATTATAGGAAGGATGTCAACAAAATGGAGAGAGTAGAGGAGATTTACTTGAATGTTGCCTGGGTTTCAACAACTAAGTTAGAGAAAGATTGAACAAGTTAGGTCTTTATTCTTTGGAGCGCAGAAGGTTAAGCGGAGATTTGATAGAGGTCTTTAAAATGATGAGAGGGAAAGACAGAGTTGACGTGGATAAGCTTTTCCCTTTGAGAGGAGGGAAGATTCAAACAAGTGGACATGAGTTGAGAATAACGGGACAGAAGTTTAGGGGTAATACGAGGGGGAACTTCTTTACTCAGAGAGTGGTAGCTGTATGGAATGAGCTTCCAGTGGAAGTGGAGGAAGCAGGTTCAATTTTATCATTTAAAAATAAATTGGATAGGTATATGGACGGGAGAGGAAAGGAGGGTTATGGCCTGAGTGCATGTAGATGGGACTAGGGGGAAATAAGTGTTCGGCACGGACATGAAAGGCCGAGATGGCCTGTTTCTGTGCTGTAATTGTTATATGGTTATGCGTGAAATGTTTAAGTTTTATGTGCGATGCTCCGGTATTCCCTGGGAAATGTCGTCTCATTTTGCACTGGACAATTGTTGCTTTGCAAGATGACAATAAAGGATGATAATGATAATAATAATCAGTACCCCGTTCCTGCCTTCTCCCCATATCCCCTGACTCCGCTATCTTTAAGGGCCCTATCTAGCTCTCTCTTGAAAAAAACATCCAGAGAACCAGCCTCCACCACCCTCTGAGGCAGAGAATCCCACACTTACAACTCTCTGGGTGGAAACGTTTCTCCTCATCTCAGTCCCAAATGGCCACAGATTCACAACTCTCTGGGTTAAAAAGTTTCTGCTCGTCTCAGTCCTAAATGGCCACAGATTCACAACTCTCTGGGTGGAAACATGTTTCCTGCCTCTAGCGTTTCCAAGCCTTTAACATTCTTATATGTTTCAATGAGATGCCCTCTCATCCTTCTAAACTCCAGAGTGTACAAGCCCAGCCGCTCATTCTCTCAGCATATGACAGTCCCGCCATCCTGGGAATTAACCTTGTAAACCTACGCTGCACTCCCTCAATAGCAAGAATGTCCTTCCTCAAATTAGGAGAGAGGAGAAGAGAGAAGAGAGAAAGGAGCAGAGGGGGGGGGGGGAGAAGAGAGACGGTGGGGGAGAGAGAGGGGGAGGCGAGAGAGGGGGGGGGGGGGTGGGGATAGGGGGGGAGCCGTGTTTAAGGAGAGGGGGGGTTTAGAGAGGGTGTTTGCGCCTCCTAAGGGGTTTCCAGAGAAGAGGGGGAGCGAGAGGCGATCGAGAGAGGGGAGAGGATATGGGGGAGAGGGTAGTGGTGGGGGGCGCCGCCTGCCAGCGCCTGTGCAGGGATGCTCCCCCTGCTGCATTAAAGGGAATGCATGCTCCCCCTGGCTGCATAAAGAGAATGGCAATGCATCACTGGCTTGCATTAAAGGGAATGCATGCATGCACTCTTCCGTGTCTGCATATAAGCTTATAATGGAATGAATGCGGCCCCCTGCTGCATTAAAGGGAATGCATGCTCCCCCTGCTGCATTAAAGGGAATGCATGCTCCCCCTGCTGCATTGCTGCCTCCCCCGCAGCGCTTCACCCTTACCTGCTTATTTTTGTAGCTGGATTCCCGCACCACATGCGTTTGGGTGGCGACCTCTTGTCCAAAGCAAAGATCCTGTAGCGGAGCAAGTTCCTGGATCTTGTCCACAAAGGCGCTTCCGGCGGGAGGGGGACGCTTTAGGGCGGCGCACCGGCGCTGGCAACGCGGGACGGCGGGTCTCAGGCGTCCGGGTGGAGGGCGAAACGCCGCATGTTGGTTCCGGGGTGGTTTTTTGTTTGTTGGTGCATTGAGGGTGGAATGGAGAGAAAAAAGGAGGGAGAGAAGGAGAGAGGTAGAGAGGTAGAGAATCAGTGTGAGGTAAAGTTTAAGAGAATTTTGAAGACATTTGAGAATGTTTTAAGGATGTTTTGGAGATTGAGAGCAAAGATCTTATAGCGGAGCAAGATGGGTTACTCTCACGACTAAATTCCACCTCAACCAAGATCTTTGACGTCAACTACTCGCCGCATCTGCCGCTCCCGCTATTTATAGCCCCTCCCTCCCCCTCACGTGACCGGCGGCTCCAACCAGAGCGCGGGTCACGTGGACAGCTCTAGTTTCCCGTCTTCCCCCCCATCCTCGCTTTCCCGCCGCCGCGCTGACGTTGACGTTGACGTCTCCCCCATCCTCGCTTTCCCGCCGCCGCGCTGACGTTGACGTTGACGTCTCCCCCCATCCTCGCTTTCCCGCCGCCGCGCTGACGTTGACGTTGACGTTGACGTCTCCCCCATCCTCGCTTTCCCGCCGCCGCGCTGACGTTGACGTTGACGTCTCCCCCATCCTCGCTTTCCCGCCGCCGCGCTGACGTTGACGTTGACGTTGACGTCTCCTCCAACCTCGCATTCCAGCCGCCGCTGAGGGGGCGGGGCTTGAGAGACGTCAACGTCAGCGCGCTCGCGTGCGCGTCTCCACCCCCCCCCCGCGCTGCCTCGGACAGTGCGCATGCGCCGCACTCCGCGCTCGGCCCCTCCACCCGGCGGCGGGACAGCTCGAGATCTCGGCGGCTTTTGGCGCTTTTTCCCGCCGAGGGCTCGAGCTGTCCACGGGACTAATGAAATAATTAATAACCTGGGACTTGTGTGGAAGCTGCTGCAGTGATGCATCTCCTGCAGTGGGGCATCTCCTGCAGTGGGGCATCACCTGCAGTGGAGCATCTCCTGCAGTGGGGCATCTCCTGCAGAGATGCATCTCCCGCAGTGGGGCATCTCCTGCAGTGGAGCAACTCCTGCAGTGGGGCATCTCCTGCAGTGGGGCATCTCCTGCAGAGATGCATCTCCCGCAGTGGGGCAACTCCTGCAGTGGGGCATCTCCTGCAGTGATGCATCTCCTGCAGTGGGGCAGCTCCTGCAGTGGGGCATCACCTGCAGTGGAGCCACTCCTGCCGTGGGGCAACTCCTGCAGTGGGGCATCTCCTGCAGTGATGCATCTCCTGCAGTGGGGCATCTCCTGCAGTGGGGCAACTCCTGCAGTGGGGCATCTCCTGCAGTGATGCATCTCCCGCAGTGGGGCATCTCCTGCAGTGGGGCATCTCCTGCAGTGATGCATCTCCTGCAGTGGGGCAACTCCTGCAGTGGGGCATCACCTGCAGTGGAGCAGCTCCTGCAGTGGGGCATCTCCTGCAGTGGAGCAACTCCTGCAGTGGGGCAACTCCTGCAGTGGAGCAACTCCTGCAGTGGGGCATCTCCTGCAGTGGAGCAACTCCTGCAGTGGGGCAACTCCTGCAGTGGAGCAGCTCCTCAGGCAGCGTGTCCCAGATTGCAACCACCCTCTGGGTGAGTCTAATCTCATCCACAGGTACGCAGAAATCTCATCCACGTCCGTTTTATTGTTCTGTTAGTATAGTCTGGTCTGCAGTTCCTTGTTCCATCGTCTTATTCTAATTGCTGACTCCAAATACTACGTTTCCTCATCTGTTCTTGCCCCATCAGAGACATTCTCCCCTTTGTTCCACCAATCCACCACAATCCTTCTCTACAAGTAAAAATCAACTTGTTTTTGTTGCTGTTTCATGGAAACATAGAAAATCGGTGCAGGAGTAGGCCATTCGGCCCTTCGAGCCTGCACCGCCATTCAATATGATCATGGCTGATCATCCAACTCAGTATCCTGTACCTGCCTTCTCTCCACACCCCTGATCCCTTTAGCCACATGGGCCACATCTAACTCCCTCGTAAATATAGCAAATATAGCATTTCCTACTGGTGAAGGGTCTCTGATCTGAAACTGAACTGTTTCTTTCTCCACAAATGCTGTCAAATCTGCTGAATGTTTTTTGAATTTTCTTCAATTTTTATTTCAGATTTTCAGCATCTGCGGTTCTTTTGAAGTTGTGACCGGCCAACAACGAATCAAAGGAGATCAGATACGTGGTGTCGTAATCTACTGGGATTCAAGTAACTAGTATGTGTTTCAATGGGAAGGTTCTGCCTACTCGGGATGGGACTCCATTTTAGTTTAGTTTAGAGATACAGCACGGAAACAGGCCCTTCAGCCCACCGAGTCCACGCCGACCAGCGATCCCCACACACTAACACTATCCTACACACACTAGGGACAATTTACACTGAAACCGTGTGCCGAGGTGCTTTTTTGTTTCATTTTACATGGGAGCATAGAAAAGGGTGCAGGAGGAGGCCATTCGGCCCTTCGAGCCAGCACCGCCATTCATTGTGATTATGGCTGATCGACCCCTATCAATACCCGTGTCTGCCTTCTCCGCATATCCCTTGATTCCACTTGCCCCTAGAGCTCTATCTAACTCTCTCTTAAATCCATCCAGTGACTTGGCCTCCACTGCCCTCAGTGGCAGGGAATTCTATAATTTCACAACTCTCTGAGTGAAAAAGTTTTTTCTCACCTCAGTCTTAAATGACTTCCCCTTTATTCTAAGACTGTGGCCCCTGGTTCTAGACTCGCCCAACATTGGGAACATTTTTCCTGCATCTAGCTTGACCAGTCCTTTTATAATTTTATATGTTTCTATAAGATACCCCCTCATCCTTCTAACTCCAATGAAAATAAGCCTAGTCTTTTCAATCTTTCCTATATGACAGTCCCGCCATCCCAAGGATCAATCTCGTGAACCTACGCTGCACTGCCCCAATCACAAGGATGTCCTTCCTCAAATTAGGAGACCAAAACTGTACACAATAGGAGACCAACACTGTGCCTGATGTACCTGTAAGCCAACTTTCAGTGGCCGGTGTACAAGGACGCCCAGGTCTCGCTGCACCTCCCCCTTACTTAACCTAACCCCATTGAGATAATAATCTGCCCCCTGTTTTTTGCCGCCAAAGTGGATAACTCACATTTATCTACAGAACATAGAAAATAGGTGCAGGAGTAGGCCATTCGGGCCTTCAAGCCTGCCCCACGATTCAATATGATCATGGCTGATTGCGGATGACACAAAGCTGGGTGGCAGTGTGAACTGTGAAGAGGATGTTAGGAGGTTCAGAGTGACCTGGACAGGTTGAGTGAGTGGGCAGATGTGTGGCAGATTTATGGAATTCCCTGCCACAGAGGGCAGTGGAAGCCAAGTCACTGGATGGATTTTAGAGAGAGTTAGATAGAGCTCTCGGGGCTAGTGGAGTCAAGGGATATGGGGAGAAGGCAGGCACGGGTTATTGATAGGGGATGATCAGCCATGATCACAATGAATGCAACATCTCCAAATTTGCGGATGACACGAAGCTGGGGGGCAGTGTTAGCTGTGTGGAGGATGCTAGGAGGCTTCACGGTGACTTGGATAGGCTGGGTGAATGGGCAAATGCATGGCAGATGCAGTATAATGTGGATAAATGTGAGGTTATCCACTTTGGTGGCAAAAACAGGAAAGTAGACTGTTATCTGAATGGTGGCCAATTAGGAAAAGTGGAGATGCAACGAGACCTGGGTGTCATGGTACACCAGTCATTAAAGTAGGCATGCAGGTGCAGCAGGCAGTGAAGAAAGCGAATGGTATGTTTGCATTCATTGCAAAAGGATTTGAGTATAGGAGCAGGGAAGTTCTACCGCAGTTGTACAGGGTCTTGGTGAGACCACACCTGGAGCATTGCGTACAGTTTTGGTCTCCTAATCTGAGGAAGGACATTCTTGCCATAGAGGGAGTACAGAGAAGGTTCACCAGACTGATTCCTGGGATATCAGGACTTTCATATGAAGAAAGACTGGATAGACTCGGTTTGTACTCGCTAGAATTTAGAAGATTGAGGGAGGATCTTATAGAAACTTACAAAATTCTTGAGGGTTTGGACAGGTTAGATACAGGAAGATTGTTCCCGATGTTGGGGAAGTCGAGAACAAGGGGTCACAGTTTAAGGATAAGGGGGAAATCTTTTTGGACCGAGATGAGGAAAACTTTTTTCACACAGAGAGTGGTGAATCTCTGGAATTCTCTGCCACAGAAGGTAGTTGAGGCCAGTTCATTGGCTATATTTAAGAGGGAGTTAGATGTGGCCCTTGTGACTAAAGGGATCAGGGAGTATGGAGAGAAGGCAGGTACAGGATACTGAGTTGGATGATCAGCCATGATCATATTGAATGGTGGTGCAGGCTCGAAGGGCCGAATGGCCTACTCCTGCACCTATTTTCTATGTTTCTATGAATGGCGGTGCTGGCTTGAAGGGCCGACGGCCTCCTCCTGCACCTATTTTCTATGTTTTTATGTACTGGAGGACAGAGGATCTAAGGGGATTGAGGAACTGAAAGAAATGTTCATTAGGCGAGAAATAGTATTGGGTAGGCTAATGGGACTGAAGGATGATAAATCCCCTGGGCCTGATGGTCTACATCCCATGGTCCTCAGGGAGGTGGCTCTAGAAAAAGTGGATGCATTGGTGATCCTTTTCCAATGTTCAATAGATTCATGATCAGTTCCTGGGGATTGGATGATAGCTAATATTATCCCACTTTTCAAGAAAGGAGCGAGAGAGAAAACGGGGAATTACAGACCAGTTAGCCTGACTTCGGTGGTGGGAAAGATGCTGGAGTCAATTATTAAAGAGGTAATAATGGGGCATTTGGATAACAGTAAAAAGATTCGTCCAAGTCAACATGGATTTATGAATGGGAAATCATGCTTGACTAATCTTATGGAATTTTTTGAGGATGACAAGTAAAATGGATGAAGGGGTGCCAGTGGATGTAGTGTAACTAGACTTTCAGAAAGCCTTTGATAAGGTCCTGCACGGGAGACTGGTGACTAAAATTAGAGCACATGGTATTGGGGGTAGGGTGTTGACATGGATAGAAAATTGGTTGGCAGACCGGAAGCAAAGAGTTGGAGTGAACTGGTCCTTTTCAGAATGGCAGGCAGTGTAGAATTGGTGCGGCAACTGTTTACCATATATATTAATGATTTGGAAGAGGGAATTAGGAACAACACTAGCAAGTTTACGGATGACACAAAGCTGGGTGGCAGTGTGAACTGTGAAGAGGATGTTAGGAGGTTGCAGGTGACCTGGCAGATTGAGTGAGTGAGTGTGCAAATGCGTGGCAGGTGCAGTGTAATATAGATAAATGTGAGGTTATCCACTTTGGCGGCAAAAACAAGGGGGCAGATTATCATCTCAATTGGGTTAGGTTAGGTAAAGGGGAGGTACAGCGAGACCTGGGTGTCCTTGTACACTGGTCACTGAAAGTTGGCGTGCAGGTACAGCAGGCAGTGAAGAAAGCTAATGGAATGTTGGCCTTCATAACAGGAGGATTTCAGTATAGGAGTAAAGAGGTTCTTCTGCAGTTGTATAGGGCTCTGGTGAGACCACATCTGGAGTATTGTGTACAGTTTTGGTCTCCTAATTTGAGGAAGGACATCCTTGTGATTGAGGCAGTGCAGCGTAGGTTCACGAGATTGATCCCTGGGATGGCGGGACTGTCATATGAGGAAAGATTGAAAAGACTAGGCTTGTATTCACTGGAGTTTAGAAGGATGAGGGGAATCTTAGAGAAACATATAAAATTATAAAAGAACTGGACAAGCTAGATGCAGGAAAAATGTTCCCAATGTTGGGTGAGTCCAGAACCAGGGGCCACGGTCTTAGAATAAAGGGGAGGTCATTTAAGTGAGGTGAGAAAAAGCTTTTCCACCCGGAGAGTTGTGAATTTATGGAATTCCCTGCCACAGAGGGCAGTGGAGGCCAAATCACTGGATGGATTTAAGAGAGAGTTAAATTGAGCTCTAGGGGCTAGTGGAGTCAAGGGATATGGGGAGAAGGCATGGCACACATTATTGAAAGGGGATGATCAGCCATGATTACAATGATTGGCGGTGCTGGTTCGAAGGGCCGAATGGCCTCCTCCTGCACCTATTTTCTATGTTTCTAGTATGGATAGAACTAAGGAATTGTAAGGGTAAAAAAAACGTAATGGGACTAATCTACAGGCCCCCAAACAGTAGCCTGGACATAGGGATGAATCAGGAGTTGAAATCGGCATGTAGCAAAAGTAATGCTGTGGTTGTTATGGGATATTTCAACATGCAGGTAGACTGGGAAAATCAGGTTGGTACTGGACCCCAAGAAAGGGACTTTGTAGAGTGCCTTCGTGATGGATTCTTTGAACAGCTTGTATTGGAGCCTATCAGGGAGAAGGCAATTCTGGATTTAGTGTTATGTAATGAACCGGATTTGATAAAGGACCTCAAGGTTAATGAGCCATTAGGAGGCAGTGACTATAAAAAATGTTCAGGTTTAATCTACAATTGGAGAGGGAGAAGAGTAGATCAGAGGTGTCAGTGTTGCAGTTGAATAAAGGGACTATGGGGTCATGTGGGAGGAGTTGGCCAACGTTGACTCGAAAGATACACTAGCATGGATGACAGTGGAACAAAATGGCAGTTGTTTCTAGGAATAATACAGAAGGTGCAGGATCAGTTCATTCCTAGGGGGAAGAAAGATTCCAAGGGGAGAAAGGGACGACCATGGCTGACAAGGTACGTCAGGGACAGTATAAAAATTAAAGCGAAGAAGTACAACGTAGCAAAGATGAGCGGTAAGCAAGAGGATTGGGTTATGTTTAAAGAAACACAGAAGATAACCAAAAGACAATACGGGGAGAAAAGATGAGGTACGAAGGGAAGCTAGCCAAGAATATAAAGCAGGATAGTAAAAGCTTCTTTAGGTATGTGAAGAGGAAAAAATTAGTTAAGACCAAAGTTGGACCATTGAAGACCGAAAAAGGTGAATTTATTATGGGGAACAAGAAAATGGCGGATGAGTTGAACAGGTACTTTGGATCTGTCTTTACTAAGGAGGACACAAACAATCTTCCTGATATAGTAGTGGCCAGAGGATCTGGGGGTGACAGAAGAAGTGAAGGAAATCCACATTAGGCAGGAAATGGTGTTGGATGGACTGATGGGACTGAAGGCTGATAAATCCCCAGGGCCTGATGGTCTGCATCCCAGGGTATTTAAGGAAGTGGCTCTAGAAATCGTGGATGCATTGGTGATAATTTTCCAATGTTCTATAGACTCAGGATCAGTTCCTGTGGATTGGAGGGTAGCTAATGTTATCCCACGTTTTAAGAAATGCGGGAGGGAGAAGGGAAAACGGGGAATTGTAGACCAGTTTAGCCTGACATCGGTAGTGGGGAAGATGCTGCAGCGAAGATCACAGTGTGTTTTCCACCAAGATCATCCAAATGTTCCCTAATCAGAAGCCTTGGATGAACCAGAAGATCTGTAATCTACTGAAGAACAAATCTCGGCCATGAAAGTATGGCTGATACAGAGCCATATAGAAAGTCCAGGTACGATTTCAACAAGGCCACTACAAAAGCGAAGAGACATTTTCGGTCTAAACTGGAGGATCCAGTGGATGTTCGGCAGCTGTGGCAGGGCTTTCACACCATC
The DNA here is from genome assembly GCF_010909765.2 of Amblyraja radiata. Classification (NCBI taxonomy): domain Eukaryota; kingdom Metazoa; phylum Chordata; class Chondrichthyes; order Rajiformes; family Rajidae; genus Amblyraja; species Amblyraja radiata. The sequence goes on from NC_045971.1 coordinate 49,843,400, forward strand.
ATTTCCTACAAGGCACAATGAAGTAATTGCTCAAGTGACAGCAATGCATCACTCGTGGAAGAGCCCAATGTTTTTTTATAAATGCTTTTAAGGGAAAATATTGATGTATTTTCATGGGCCCCCGCAGTCCCCAATTACACTGTAACGATACTCACCAAGACCAACGTCAGAAATTCCTTAGAAAGCATCCTGTCCTGATGGTGGACCTGGCTGCATTCTCAAAACCTGTGCAGACCAAATGGCTGGAGCTTTTACAGACATTGTCAACTTTTCATGTCTGTGGTCCCCACCTGCTTTAAAGGAACATCAATAATAACATTGCCCAAGAAGAGTGAAGTGACATGCCTGCCCCACGGACTACCAACCAGTGGCACTAATGAAGTGTTTTGGGAGATGTGTTATGACGCATATCAATCCCGGCCTGGATCCCCTACAGTTCACTTAGTGTTACAACAGGGGATGTGGTCCCACTGGCTCTCCACTGCACTGGCTCACTTGAACAAAAAGAACACGTGGTGGTAGAGGATTCCGTGATGGAAAAGGAATGGTTGACATTTCGGGGTGAGACCTTTCATAAGACTAGAGGTGAAGGTGGCAACACAAGCTGACAGGGTGGTGAATGGCGTGCTGGGCACATTTTCATCTCTCAGGCATTGAGTGTAGGAGTTAGGACATTGTTAAGGCCACATGGGTACAGTCTTGGTGCCCTGTTATAGGATGTCATTAAATTGTAAAGGATGCAAAAACAATTTATGAGATTGTCACTGGGTCTGGGGAGTTTGAGTTATATGTAGACTGGATTGGCTGTTTTGTTTATCCTGGAACTTAGGAGGCAGGGAGGTGATCTTGTCACAGTTTAAAACATCTTGAGGGGCATAAATGAGGTAATAGCCACAGTCGTTTCCCCAGGGTAGTGCATTGTTTTAAGTTAAATGGGGAAGGATTTAAAAGGGATCTAAGGGCAACTCTTCCACAGAGGGTGGTGCATAATTGGAACTAGCTGTCAAAGGAAGTGGTAGAGGCGGATATAATATGATATTTAAAAGACACTTAGTCAGGTACATAGATAGGAATTATTTGGAAGGATATGGATTAGGCGCAGGTAGGTGGAACAAGCTCACTGAAGTAACTTAGTTGGCATGGCGAAGTTGGGCCAAATGACCTGTTTTTGTGTTGAATAGATCTATGATTCGGTCTATGCATTCATAATGGTATCCAGCCTATATATTTGTTATATCATAGTTGAAATTTCCATGACAACATGTACCTCATAAATGACACAACAACATCCAAGGCACAAGTGGCGAAGACAAGGAGTGAAGAGGAGGCCATGCCTTCTCAAAGAACTGTTTGTTGTGAGAAGAATCGTGTTTCAGATAGTAGTAGAGGAATGGAGCCCCCAGAGGGTTTGAGGAACAGTGTTAGTGACATTGAGGAATCACCGCAGCCCTTCATGAGAAACATGCCTAACTTAATCTTAGCATTTTTATTTGTTGGTGTGACAGTCCTATTTTACTTATTCCTGTGAGTATCTTTATTAGTAAATTATAGATATTTTAGAAGTAAAATATCTTACTTCTAGTAGTTTTAGAAGTAAGCAATATTTCAGAAGTTTAACTCTGAAGGACCTCCATGTGTGTAGTTTTGTTGGGACAGGCATCATCTTTGGAGAGTCGGAATGAGTAACATTTCGAGTCGAGACCCTTCTTTAGACTGAGATTCGAGGAAGAGGGAAACTCACCTGCCTCCCACTCCCCCCCCCCCTCCCCCCCTGACACCAACCCACAACCTGTTGTGTCTTCACCATCACCCCTGACCTCCCCCTTTCCAATACATAATAGTCTGTCCTCAACAGAGGACTCACATTTGTTCCCCTCTGCTCCCACCTCAATGTGTTTGGGTCCACCACGACATAGAGCTTCCTTCCATCTCCTCTGCCTCTGCCTTTTTCTATAACAGGGTGGCCTCTGCCTTCTACCCTCTTTAGACCTTTTATTTCTAACTGCCGGCATGACATCAACTGTCTCACTCCCCTTACCCGCACTAATCATCACTAGTTTCCCTCTCCCGTAACTCTCAGTCTCAAGAAGGGTCTCGACCCGAAACATCACCCATTCTTTCTCTTCAGAGATGCTGCCTGTCCCGCTGAATTGCCGGAGCAATTCTGGAGCAGTTCTGTCCTACACATTTAATTATGATTAAGGCAAAAGGTTTTTTTTCCAATAATTGCTATCTTGGAAATTTTCTTTTATAAATGGAAGCAGAGGATTTGAATATTTTTAAGACAAAGGTTGATAGATAGTAAAGGGCCTATCCCATCAGCCTGCGACTGCATGCGGCGAGCGCGACCAAACGTGGTGGCTTGAGACGTCCGGCCTCGCGGGGCCGGTCCCACTTCCAACCGCGGGGCCGCCTGTTGTGTGGGGCTGGTCCCGACATCACGCTCACCAATCAGCTGGACAGGAGGCGGGACGCACGGCGTCGGGCGTTTACGTCATCACGCAACGGCACGCCGGGCAGTGACATCATCGCGCATCGCTACGCGATAGGCGTACGCCGTCAAGACGCTGCATACGGCCTCAATGTGGCTGTGGGCCGCCAGGCATGTTTGGACCAAAGATCTTTGGTTTGGACGGTCAGTTTTCTGGAGCCCCGCGCGATGGCCGGACCAGCCCCGCACAACTCCATATGGCTCCGGCGATCGAAGTGGGACCGGCCCCGTGAAGCCTACGGCTCAAGCGACCACGTTAGGTCGCGCTCGCCGCATGCTGGTGGGACAGGCCCTTAAAGGTCTCATATTGGTGTTATAAATATCTAAGATATAATTTTCAACTTTTCCAGGTGCGTTTGGCTGATAAGGAATGTTACAATAGCAGTGCCTATCCTGCAATCTCTATTTTTGATCTTTACTGTGAGCAGCTACGCTCTGTGTCTGTGTATGAATCCAGGACTTATTGCCAGAGGTAAATGTTAGTAAGTGATCCATTACAAAGTCTGTAGTGAACCATTAGTCTTTTATTAAAATTATAAAGAGAGAACATTACACACAGCAGTGCTCATCACATCAGCTCAAGTACTAACTGCCGTGGCATAACGACAGGCGGACAAAGTACAGTACTCGTGATGCCCAAAACCTGGACTGGATTATATGGTGGAATGTGTCACATGCATATTATGTGTAGTGGAGATTATATAGGCATAGATTAATATGGTTAACCTGCATCCTTCCTCTTAAAGAACCAATGCATAATTTAAAAAACACTTGGCGGAATATATTGTAAAACTGCAATATCGGGTGAGTGCACTTATACATCGTGCTAGCACGTAAAATAAAGCAAGTCGTACACAGTTCAGAGATAGTGAATTTTCCAATTTTCGGATTTGGCTTGCAAACACATCCTGCATGTGTATGGTAGTAGCCGTCTTCTTCCTTGACTGGAGATTGAACAGGAGAAGGTTGCAGGCGAAAGCGGGGACTGTAGTGGTAGTGACTGGAGCGGTGAGGCAATCGGACGCGAGCCAGGCAGTGGCCGTGGAACCATGGGAGATATCTCGTTAGACCGTGAAGGAGGCACGGACGGTTGGTTAGGGTATTGACGTGGAGGCACTGGCTCGTTAACCAGACGGAGGCACTGCCGGGTGCATTTGTAGATGCCATTGTCAACACTGACCAGGTAGGAGAGTGGCTCCTCAGTGGACCCCAGAACGATACCCAGGCGGTCATAACCTATGGAACACTTCCCCTTTGGTAAGTGGCGGGTAGTGGCACGCTGGTCTTGTCATAATGTTTCTTCTGAGTATCTCGGTCTTGTTGGAGCTTGGATTGAAATGCTGCCGGCGCACGAACTTGTAGCTGTAGCATCTGCTTGGCCATAGGTAGGGTACTGCGTGTCTGCCTTGACATGAGGCGCTGGGCTGGGGATCCCAGAATCTGATCACGGGAGATGTTCCGCAGGTTCAGCAAGTAGTGATAGACATCAGAGCCGGCCCTGTGTGATCGGTCCATTAACATTTTGGCACTTCTTACTGCGAGTTCAGCCAGGCCGTTGGACTGCGTGTATTCAGGGCTGCTGGTAATGTGGCCAAAAATCCCAGTGTTTAGCGAACCCCTGAAGACTTGACTGGAAGGCCCCATGTGTGGGCGATCGGCCCCGTGACAGTGCGGCCCACTACGCGAGACGGGGTGGAGGGCAGCCGTGGCCGGACAGAGCTGACCCCGGGGGGGGGGGGGGAGAGTGGGGGCTGTCCCAAGGATGTGCTCCTTCGGCCGCTTGCACCTTGGTGCTCGGGTTCAGAGCAGACCTTCCCACTTTTAATGACAGCACCCACAAATATTTATAGCACAAAAATGACAATTTTGGCGTTTTTAACAGGTAAGAAAGTACGCGTTCCGTGTGTAACAGTGTGTGCCGGAAGCTGCCATGTCCTCCACATGGATTGAGCTGCTCGTGCGTCACGCACTTGACCCGATGACCTTACGTGCAACCCACCTATAAACATAAAAACATGCCCCCACAATGGTTCCCACTATGAGGGAAGGCACAAAGTCCAGTCCTAACCCCTGTTCACCCATGGTTGGGCCTATTTGAGGCCTCCGCAGTTGCCACTACAGCAGCCTATGCTTCAGGCCCTCTCACCGGATGATGGAACTCCAGCGTCGGCAGAACCCTCTCAGCGGCTTGGAGCATCTGGAACGGCCGCTTCCTCCCCGGAGACTGCGGCTCCCAAAGTCCACAGGCCGCACTGGTTGGAGCTCGGCGAGAGATCCCAGGCTCCGCGGTGTTTAAAGTTCAGCGCCGCCCCGCAGCTGGACGCTCCACTGACTGCAGCTCCGCGATGTTGGAGTCGGCGGACTCAGCACTCCGCAGCCCACCGCACGCCGACCCAGGTAAGGCATCGCCTGCTCTCTGATGGCGCTTCAGCGCTGTGCCGCCGCTGAAGTACCGGCAGGAAATGCCGCTCCAGGCTCGTTGGTAGGCCGCGAGGAAGGGGCGAAGATGCGGCTCAGAGAAGAGTCGCATCTCCGACCAGGTAGGGACTGAGAAAAAAAAGTTTCCCCCTTCCCTGCCCCCTCGCCCCCACATATAAAAGATTAGACCTCCAAAACAAACACTAAAAATAAAGAAAAGGGTGTAAGGAATAACAGCCGCTGGCAGGGATGCCACACTTGACGGTGCCCCCTTCACTGAGAGTGGGAGTGCAAGGCATTTGTTGTTTGAGTGAAACAGGAACCAGTGTCCCTAAACACTAACTCTCTTTTAAAAGACTCCCACTTCTCAGATATTGTTTTACCCGCAGACATTTGCTCCCAATCTACTTTTGCTGAGGGCTCACTTGCACTATTGACATCAGCATTCTCCAATTTAGCTTAACCTGAAAATAAACTTTTCCATAACTGCTTTGAAGCATACAGAATGGTGATCATGTTTTAAAAATGCCCGCAAACGACATTTCCACCACCTACCCAGTATAGGTAGTTTGTGAAAAGTCACCACAAGTTAATGGACCTCCATCTTCACAATTCAATTCCCTTTTGTTTCAGATCGTGGCGACGTCAGTGGGATTCTGGATTGCCCCAGAGGTGATCATCAATGGCGTCATATTTACCAGCAAGTGGTGCCATATCTGTAAGGTCTACCGTCCCCCAAGATGTCGACACTGCTACAGCTGTGATGTGTGTGCAGAGGTAAATCGAGAACAAATTGATCCATTGTTCTTTGAGGAATTCTCCTTGATTGATTGTTCGGAGTTATGTAAGGTCACTGCAGTTCATTGAGTGCCTGCTAGGAGAGCAGTGGGTAAAGTATATACAGTGTCCATGGGCAATATTTTGGGCATCTGTTTTTCTGTAACAAGGCTGCCACAAAGAAGTTATAGACAAATGTCCTCGGGCAATACTTGGCCTGAAAAGAGCGACTGAAGATGATCGTTTCTCTCAGTTCAGAACAGGGCCTTGTTAAGTAAATTTTTCCACTTGCCCATTATGGGTTCCCTGACCATGTCAGCCAGTTTGAGGGTAGCTATAGATGAGCAATACATGCTAGCCAAGCCAACGATGCTGAGATTGTTGTGAATGAATTAGTTGGAGATAGCACAGTCCAGAATCACACAGTTGTGTTCTGTTCGTCAGAGTCATACGCATGGACACAGTCCTTTTGGATCCAATTTGCCAACCAAGGTGCCCCATCTACCCTAATCCCAACTGCCCACATGTGACCCATGTCCCTCTAAACCTTTTCTATCCATGTACCTGTCCAAATGTGGTTGTAGTATTTGCCTCAACTACCGCCTTTGGCACCTGTTCCATATACCCACCACTCTATGTGTAAATAAAAAGCCCCTCACATTCCTATTAAATCTTTCCCAAAATTCCCAAATTCATTCGAATTACGTTTAGGTCATGAGCAGGGAGATTTTTTGTGGTGCATTGTGCTGGTTGAGCTGTTGGATGATCAAAGTGTAACTGATTCTGACTATGAAAATGGGAAAAAGGCAGAGAATTAAAATATTTTTAAAGATAGATTATTTTAATACAGCTATCAGAAAACTATTGAAATGGTTTATATAATGTACAAAAAATTGCTTTGTGCTGAAATTGTCAATTCTGTGTTGTCAACAGGATCTAGACCTTCACTGTTTCTTCTTGAATTACGTGCATTGGAAAAAGAAACCATTGTTTTTTCTACATTTTACTCTTTTCCCTAACCGTCTATTTTCTTCTCATGTTTTCCTTCTGCACAATTTCCTAGTGAAGAATCCTCAATTCAACATTTCTACCCAAGTTCACTACGTATCCTTTTACTGGCATTTGAAAGTAGTTATGAGCACAGTATATCCCACATTGCAAATTGCTTAATAAATTAGACTCCAGCATTACAGATAATTAAGCAATACAGAAGTAGCCTATTGAGATTAGTGATGGATCCTGCATCATTTCACCCCATAAACACCCAGATTAAAGACAGCCCTCACGTTAGGTTTCAATGCTGGCACCATACAGGGCAACCGTGCCAATAGCCTCTCGTCTTTTTCTTCTTTTTGCTATTTTGGTCTGTGTTTACTGTGTTTACTTGTGTGTTATTAATGTACCTTTAGTTTTTGTATTATGTGGGGGTGGGGCAAACACTTTTAAATATCTTTCCTCGACGGCGCGAGCCTGCGTCGACCAAAGCTCACGGGAATTCTCAGGGAAACCGAAGCCGAGGTGCGGGCGTGCGTCGCCAAGCTCGAGGGCCCGAGTCGAGGCACAGGCGGGCAAATGTCTTCCGTAGACGGGTGTGTTTTAAACAACTGGGGGGGGTGAGGAGGGGTGGGAGGGTGAAGTCAGGTCGCAGTGCGAGCAGACGGCAGGCATGATCCATTGTCACGTCGTCAGCGGAAAAAGACAAGCGTTTTTTTAATTCAAGTTGGATCGATTTTGTGAACATTTGAATTAATAATTCAAGAAATAAAGCACAACATTTTCAGGTAAGCCGATTTTTTACTCCAGGGGGTAAATCTCTACCAGAATATGTCAAATATTCCCGTTGACGCGTCGTTTTTTCAAGTAGATGTGATCACACACAAACAAATAAATACACACACACACACACACACACGCATGCACACAGCCCTCCCACACACACCTCCCACACACCCCTCCCACACGCACCTCCCACACACACCTCCCACACACACCTCCCACACACACCTCCCACACACACCCACATCCAAGATCAGAGTTTTATAGATATAAGGATATGGATATGATGTATCCTGTTGCTTTTTTGTATGACTGTTGGCAAATCAAATTCCTTGTCTGTTTACACACTTGGCTAATAAATTAATTACAATTACAATTAAAAAATCACAATTAAGTAGACCTCTTGGAATTCCATGGTGCATTTTTCCAAAACATAAATCTTAATTATCTAGAGTGCAACAAGATTAATTTCTGTAATGTTGCAGTTGCTCTAAGCCCCAATGCATATGTTTCTAGAGCTTTAGATGGTAAATTGATCAGTGAAGTAACCAGATTGTGTTCAGTTGTGCAAGGCAGAGAAGGAAGTGTAATAATATTCCTGAATATAATGTTGGACATATTCAGGAATAGGGAACAAGTTTCTCCTCCTCCCACATAACAGTGATGACCATTTCTTGGCTGAAGATTCATTAAACAATTTACTTGTCTCTTTTAATGTTGATTGCAAGAAATTATATTTTCCTTAATAATGTTTTGCAGTTTATTCTTGCAACAATTTCACTTCTTGCTTCTGTGCCGTTATTTAAACACAGAAAGTCTCTTTCGCTTTTTCAGATACCTCATTGCAGCTGGAATGAACACCTATGAGCAGGTAAAAGTAAAGATAACAGTTGTAATTTAATTTTCACTTTATTTAAACACAGAAACAGGGATTTAACCTAATTAGTCTGTGTTTAGGGTTCACACGAGCCTCTCCCCACCCTTATTTATTCATCCCATGACATGTATTTCTCTGGCTTCCTTGAAGCCATTCGTGTCATTTGCCTTAATTATTGTTCAAATACTAACTGCTGTTATGGCAAAGGAGGTTTTCTGAATCACCTTTTGGATTTAGTGGTTGTGGTGATTCCTTGTCTGCTACCTGCCATAAAGCATAGATTAGCCATTTTAAATCAGTGAGTTGTTTGAAGTCATTAAACACTTCACTCAAACCCTAGTATATGCTCATGACCTTTAATCAATGAATTTGAAATTAAGACTAATTGATCAAAATATTTTATCGTGGTTGTTGTGAGATTGCCCTCTGGAAGAACCGGTTCACAAGAGGCTCCCAGTACAAAGAAACAAATTAAATCTGGTCCTGATGTGACATGGTAAAGCTCATGGCCTCTGACTTACTGAGTTTCTGTTCTGTTACGATGTTCAATTTGGTTTGGGCTGTTTTCAATGAAGTTGTGATGAATTACCATGTGAGCCTGGGGGGTGGGCTGTGGGTGCAGGGTGGGGGATGGGCTGTGGGTGCAGGGTGGGGGATGGGCTGGTGGGTGCAGGGTGGGGGATGGCTTGTGGGTGCAGGGTGGGGGATGGGCTGTGGGTGCAGGGTGGGGGATGGGCTGTGGGTGCAGGGTGGGGAAGAAAAGTCCACAGGGACTGGAGTCAAGTCACTTGGTGTAAAATCAAAATACTGCAGTGCTGGAACTCTGAAATAACAACTGGAAACACCCACTGAAAATATTTATTTTATACTTTGCTGATATTACCTGATTTTCACCCAGAGAGTTGTGCATCTCAATACAATACCTTTTTTTAAATCAATACAACACCTTTTATTGTCATTTGAGCCTCAGTGAGGCTCAAACGAAATTCTGTTTCCACAGCCATACAAACAAAGACAATTCCTAGACATACACACAATTTAATTCACACAAACATCCATCACAGTGAACCCACTGTGATGGAAGGCAAAGTATTTTCTCTCCCCTGTTCTCCATGTCTCTCCCGATGTCCAAGCCCCAGGCGGGCGATGAGAAGTCCCACGGGCATTTTAGGCCGTGCCGGGAGATTTACGGCCCCGCTCCCGGTCTAAAAGTCACAAAGTTGGAACCCCGGCGGGCGCTGTAATGTCCCACGGCCATGAAGCCGTGCCGGGCGATGTATGACCCCGCTCCGGGTCGTTCCAACGCTGCGACACGGGCTGGAGAAGTCGCGTTGCGGGAGCTCCGATGTCCCAGTCCACCGGACCTGCGGCTGCGTTGCTGGAGCCTCCGAGCCCCAGGAGCCGAGTCGCAGCAGCGAGTCACCACCGCTCCCCACGCACCGAGGCCGGCCAGCCCCACGATGGTGAGTAGTCTGCTGCTCCGCAGTCTCCCGAGCCCCCGGGTCGTTCAGGTTGGAGGCCGCTCCACGGTGCTAGGCCCCAACGACAACGGAGACCCGACAGGGAAAAGGTCGGGTCTCCCGGACAGGGAAGAGATTTTAAACAGTTTCCCCCTCCCCCCCACCGCCCCCCACATATACACATTAAAAATCAGTATTAAAAAACACCAACACTACATTTAACTAGACAAAAAATAAAAAAAAGACAGACAGGCTGTAGGGGCCGCTGCAACGGGTGAGTCGCGCCGCCAGTCTGTGGTTTTCATCCTGAGAGTTGTGAATCTGTGGAAATCTCTGCTTCAGAAGGCAGTGGAGGCCAATTCTCTGGATGGTTTCAAGTGAGAGTTAGATAGAGCTGTTAAAGAAAGCGGAGTCAAGGGGTATGGGGAGAAGGCAGGAACGGGATACTGATTGTGTGGTTAATCAGCCATGATCACAGTGGATGGTGGCGCTGGCTTGTAGGGGCAAATGGCCTACTCCTGCACCTATTCTCTATTGTCCATTGACTGATCAATATGATGTTCTTGCTGACAGATTATGAGGACATATAAACATGAACGGAATCCATTTGATAAGGAATGTTGGAGAAACTTTACTGTCCTGTTGTTCGGTCACCAGCTATCGAGGTAAGATTGCCTTGTAAAATAAGAACTTGAGACAACGTAATGTATTGGCCAATCTGTATTATTTAAATACAGAAATGTTATTCAATCAATGAGTGAATTCCCGGTTTTACCCTGTGAGAAATATTTGCCTTCCACCCATCCTGCAGCTAAATTAACTTTTCCTTCCAGTTCCAATGAAGGGTCTTTGACCTAAAATCTTAACTCAATTTCTCTTCCTACAGATGTAGCCTGATCGGCTGAATATTTCCAGCATTTTCTGGTTTTATTGTGGCATTTAAATAAACCTCCTTGAGGGAGGATTTCTGCTGTCTGGCATCAGGCCACAGCAAATTCACATCCTGAAGTGTCCCAGCAATGGACACTGCTGTGTGAGGATCTTTACCAGAAGAACTGCGATGGTTCAAGATGGTAGTCCACCATCGCTTTCTCAAGGGCAATTGAAAATAGGCAATAAATGCAGATCCTATTAGGGACACTTGAGAAATATATTGATTTTCTTTAGCCAGAGGGTGGTGAATCTGTGGAATTCATTGCTACAGATCGCTGAGGAGGCCAAGACATTAAGTATTTTAAAAGAGGAGATTTATAGGTTTTTGATTAGTAAGGGTGTCAAAGGTTGGGGGAGAAGGCAGAATGGGGTTGAGAAAGAAAAACAGATCAGTTATGATTGAATGGTGAAGTTAACTTGATGGGCCGAATGGTCTATTTTTGCTCCTATGTGTTATGGTCTTATAGACTTCTTATGGTTCTAGCTGTATTGTAAGTCTGAACATCAGCATTACTAATTTAATTCACTTTGTTTTATTTTAGTTGCAAAAAAAAGAATGAAGTCATCGTGCTCCCAAGTTCTCTGGTGGAATGTCCGTCCGTCAGTTCAAAGTGTGCGGACACCACATCTGCCACTTTTATAGCCATCCTATCTCGTTCCAATGCTGTTGTTCCACTACCTGTCGCTTTTGTTCCTACTTTACTCAACCGCCCTCAAAGTGCCCCCTTTGCCCACTTTCTCTTACCTTAATGAAAACTCTGGTGCTCCATTTCAAACTCTTTCCTCTCAACTGGACTATTTACCTGTTACCACATTAGCTACCCATTCCCCTAATAATACCCACGCCAGCCTCACTTTCCAGCAGCCCTTTGGAACGCAACAGATTGTGTCACCTGGATGATTCTTGTGTCGTGATCAAACAGTGAGTACCTCTCAACAATAATAATATGTTAATTAATGAATGAAAATCTAGTTCAACAGAAAATAAAAACCAAAAGAAAAAAAATATTTTAACTTCTGACCATTTTCTTCAGGAATTGTCAGCTATTGTTTACAGGGATTGTCTTTTGCAGGCTCCAGCACAAATGTGACATTTGGGCAAAATGATTCTCCCTCAACGTGGATCAAAAAGTTAGCAATTCACAAACATCTGTGAGGACAGGAAGAGGCATAGAGGTAACATTCTACAACATTTTATTGGTGAGTTGCAGTTTCTAGTTGTTCTGTATTGGTATTTGTTTATTATTAGTGTGTACCAAGATAGAATGAAAAATGTTGTTGACAAACTATCCAGGTAAATCATACCAAATGAGTACATAAGATGGAGCAAAAGAGAAAATATACAGTTTGATTAAAAACACAATCAAATCATCCAAAATTCCAGCAGCCTCCCAGTTTTCTTACTTTTTAATCTATGGCCTATGACTGATTTAGACATGTTTATTTAACCATCCCGGGCAATAAGGCCAGTTTCAACACCATTAACTCTCCCCCAGAGTCCCCCACAAACTGTTTCTTGCTTAAAATTGTGTGTGGGCTATCTGTTAACTTCCACTTTACAAGATTGCTTCTTGATAATCAAAAGCTTTGAATCCCCTCAATTGGAGCGACAAGAGGGGATAAATTAATACAAATAAAATATTTCTCTGAGCAATCAAGGAAGGATAAAATTGCAGAGGAGTTGGATGCAATTGTCTGATTTTAACTATTTACTAGACCAAGTGGGACACGTTGGGTCCCATCTCCTCAACGCACGGTTGCAGGGGGTGTGGGGGGGGGGGGGTGGTCTGCCGTGTCACACACACTAACCACCCCTCACACATTCACTAACCACCCCCACCCACACACACACGCTAACCCCCTCTCACTCTTGATATCTATATTACTAAATCTCTGATCTTGACCGCTTTTGGCTGACTGTGCTGCGATTTCTGAGAGAACGCGCCATCTACGGCCGTCATTTTTGGCCACCTCGCTCAGAGCCCCCCTCCGCCATAAGAGTGCGGAGGATTTTTCCTGTCGATGATTAGAGAGATATTAATGGTTTTACAAAATTTCCCATTCTCTCTGCTGCCCCCGCTGGTGGCAGGGGGAAGGACTATAAAACCCGGAAGTGTCGTGCCTCACACAGTCTCTGATGGACCCGGGAAGCGAAAGGGTCACGGCTCTCTGAGCTGCGGATCTACTCCATGGTGAGTCCCCTCGATGTGCTTTTCAGCCAATTTATATGTATTTTGTCGGCTTGCTTGCAACGTGTATTTTCCCGCAATTGCTTGCCGTTTTGAAACTTGGTTTCAGCCAATTGATATGCATTTTGTCGGCTTGCTTGCAACGTGTATTTTACCGCAATTGCTTGGTGTTTTTAAACTTGGTTTCAGCCACTTGATATGTACTCTGTCGGCTTGCTTGCAACGTGTATTTTACCGCAATGGCTTGGAATTTTTTGAAGTTGGTTTCAGCCAATTGATATGTATTCTGTCGGCTTGCTTGCAATGTGTTTTGTCCCGCTATTGCTTGGCGTTTTTTAAAGGGCTTTCATCAACCGTTTTCACATGGATAAAGCATGAATAAACATTTTATTAGATCAGAACTGTGTTTAAGTTTAAAATTGGCGTTCATTCTGTGATTTTCGCTTGGTTGCAAGATGGCATCCACGACGCAATTTCCGGTCGGTGGCAAGATGGCGCTGACTGCGGAAGATACAGAGTGCTGGCGCTGCTGAATAATTCAACAGAGCTGGCTGCTTTGTCTATGGTAAGTGTGTGTTTGTTGGACGTTATTTAAAAGCGTGTTTTTGTTTCAACAGCAGCCTCTACAGCAGGCTTTAAACGTTTAAATCGTTCGTTTTATACACTGTCTGTAGGTATGTTGCAAAGCCTACCTGAAGCGTCGTTGAAGATCTGCTGCTGAGGGTGTGCGCGATTTTGGCGCCGTTTAGAGGGGGGCGGGTTTAAAACGCGATTTTCTCTAGGCTGTTCCAATCGAAAATGTTCAGCCTAGTTAATTATTAACGAAAAATCGCTGGAAGACCCCGTCGCAAAA